>NW_026971632.1:0-12650 GCF_963678635.1 Symsagittifera roscoffensis | reverse complement strand
CCCTAGTAGGACTCTTGATCTCTCTAGCTCTGATGTTTAATTTTTAGAACAAAAAATCGCTCGTTTTTGTTGGTTTCAAATCACAATTTCGCACAAATTTCTTTTTTCACGCAAAACTGCTGCCCAAATTGTCCCATCTAGTTGTCTTATCCTTATAATACTTAACAGGCTAAAGGAATTTTTTTAGTAGTAGCTAAGCTAAACGTTATTCTTAATAAAATTCCGGCTTGTGAAATAGAAAAAATTAATGTTTCCGAGCGCCGAATTATAACCTGGAAAAAACTTAAAAGAAAAGGTAGTTTTAGAAATATATGTTTTTCTTTGGTTTCCCTTGTTCAACTTAACAGTGGTCTCAAATTCAAGGGCTCTTTGAACTATTTGACATTTTGAAAGAACGTTATTTGCTCTGACGCATTTGGAAAAAAAATGAAAAATCCCAAAAATGATCGTGCCTAAATTTTTCCGACGGTTCTTCATGTAATGTTTTTGTGTCATAATGCTCATTTTGGTTCATCACTCTCCTACATAATGATCTCCCCACAGACAATATCAACTAAATCGAGATTTATTTTGCGTCTACTAAAAACTTATTTTGAAATACCAAGATTGCTGCTTTTGGCTGAAAGCTGCTTTTGCCATCAAAGTATCGCCACAAATCTCAAAAATCGAGTCTAAATTTTTCGAATTTTTTATTTTCTTTTTACGAAAAGACCTTCCCAATACTCATTTTTATTGTCTGCTACCCGCTACGCTTTGGGAAAATTCGCGCCAATTTCTCAGATCTTTCAAAAACTCAAAAAATGTAAATAAAAGATCTAAAACTTGTTTGGAGAAAAAAAAACACTACGAGCAATATCGTTCTCCTTTTTTTTCTAAAGCTGGAACATCACAGCTGAGTTATTTGTCCAAACAGTGAACGAAATATTTTATGCGCAAGTTCAATTTATTCGTTCTAGCTGAAAATGTTTTCTTAGAATTCATTGAAGCGTCGACGATATGACAATTCATAGGTAGTTGTGAGTTTTCGTCTTCTTTGTTGCTTTCAGTTTTTGTCTCATATATGATGCCTTTGAAATGGTCGGTGTGTATGAACAAAATCTTTGTTCAAACTAATGATTTGTAAAATTTACGAGCAGACGTTTTTTCTGCCATTGAGTGATTAATTTTTACAAGTTAGTAGTGGTCATTAAAACAAAAGTGCCTTTGAAAAAGTTCTTTTTCTAAGTGTTTTGACGATAAATTTATACCAAGTTTCGGCTTTCTTAGTGATTGTATCTTTTCAATAGTCATCAATGAGAACGCTCTGATATCGATTCGCCATAATATATTTATAGTTTTTATTTTCATACGGATTGAATGCAGTAGCTTGGTATTGGTTTTTTTATTCCAATTTAAAAAAATTGAATAATTTAGTGAATTTTTCTCATACACTGGTTTGAAGAAAGACACTGCAGATTGTTCTTCAAAAAAAGTTTTCAAAATCAGGAAAATGTTAGCCATTCCGAAGACTAAAATCAAAACCACGATTAGCAATAATCTAGAACCAATACCACTGGTAAGTTTGTACTTTTATTTTTCCAATAACGTTTAACGCTATAATCTTGTACTTTACTTTCAAAAAACTTTGACTATGATATTCCATTAAAAAACTTCCAGCGTGTTTTAAGTCTTTTCGCTCAATTTATCATCTCAAAAGGTAATTAAGAATTCATCAAACTAATCGGTTTTTTTTGCAGTTGAAAAACTTGAAGCTGTTTTAGGAGGAAATAAAAACAGCCGAGGAATCCTTATTCAAACCAGATCCAACTGCCGTCAATAGTAAAGCTGATTCGTACTTCGTGGACGATGAGTTCCCGCCTACTTTAGGGTCACTGACCTATTCAGGTCAGCCTGAATTCAAACAATATTTGCCAAAGATTGAGTGGAAGAGGCCCTTTGAAATCAATCGGAACGCCACCATGATTAAACACGATATGTCGTCAGCAGATATTCAACAGCAAGTAAGACATTCACAATGACAAGGACTGCGCGAAGGTACGGTTCCCCTGCACTTACTAAGTTCCGTAATTGCAACTTGACGTATATCACAAAACCAGGGTCGTGAGCTTATAGTTCTTTAATCCTCAAATAGATAATAACAACACATGAGGGATGAGCAGCATGAATTTTTTAGGAGTTCAGCTTATTTCAGAGAAGTTTTGTCTCAAAAATCTGATCAGTTTTGCCCCCTTTAGTTTTTAGCTTGGGCAAGAATATTTCCAGAAGATTGTTAGGTCTGCTACACGTACTTCGTAGGCACTCAGTTTCTGTTATCTTTTATGTTATAATGGTTTCACGTGTTAGGCTCTGGGTGACTGCTGGTTCATCGCAACTTGCTCAGCCCTAGCCGATAACCCGACTCTTCTCTCTCGCGTCGTCTCGTGTCAGCACATTCCCCTCTCAGGGTCCGAGTACATTGGGGGTCCATTGACATTCAGCTTCCACCAAAATGGGGAGTGGGTCGAAGTTAAAATTGATGACCTGCTACCTGTCAGAGACGTGGGATATGGGAAATACCAATTGGTGTTCTCTAAGGTGGCGTGTCAATAGTAATATATCTTAGAAGTACTCCTAGACAAAACTAAGAGCATTTTCAGATATTTACTCTCTAAAATGCCTGTTTTCAGTGTCTATTTTGCACAAGTTTACTTCGAAATTCAGCCAAGCTTTTACACAGAGTAAGAGCAAAAGATCAGAGCTACGCTCAATGAAATTTCAACAAGAATGAAATTTCAACTTTTTTCTCCACTTATTCACGAAAAAGTTCACTCAGATGCAAAACTTAGAAATCTGGCATTTTCAGACCCGGGTTAATTTGGTAAAACTTTGAATTATAATCATAATAATTTCATTGAGGGTAGCCATGATCATTTGCTCTTTGTCCGTGAAAGAAACTTGCTAAAACTTGATGTAAATGTTCACCACATTGACCTTGAAAGCAGCTTTTTAGGGAGTAAAAACTTCTTTTTGAGCTTATTTTTATCCACTAGTGTAACTGAGAGACCTCCAATACATTGTTTTTTTTTCGTTTTCATACATCGAAGAAACTGTATGTTTAAGTACAAAATAGACGTTTGAGTGACTCGGCATTACGAGACAATAATGTGCATTTGATAGGCGCTCAATTTGCATTCTTCAGGTTAGAGGAATCAAAAGTCACATCTTTCAAAAAACTGCAAATACAAACTGGATTCTGTGGATTTTGCATACAAATGCGTGTAACGAATAAGTTTTGTTGCGGATTGCGCAACCTGTGAAAATAACTAAATGTTCCGGATTCACAAATAAGAGTGAATTTTGCAAAATGTTAGCGGATTTCGCAAAATATACGTGGATTCCCCAATTTTTAAGTAAATTCCGCAAATTTTTACTAAACTGAAGTAAGTTTTTGAATAATAATATCAAGCAAATACGATTCTAAAAGAAGGAGCTACCCAATGTCAGTGGAAGCCACACACTAATCTTAATTTTCAATGTATTCAAATTCGGGGATGAACCCGTTGAAAATTTCTCTGTAAGCTGTTTTGGAGATCATAGTTTGGGAAACAGAATAAACAGTCTCCTTTTTTTAGATTGGGGTTGAAAATTTATCTTGTCATCCGATATCCTGAAACTCAGTATAAATATCAATCATTCACCTGATATTCAGAAACTCAGCATAGATATCCAACAGCTAAACCATAGCTGTCATCCGAAATCCTGAAAAACGTAATTTTAGCTAAGATCAATTATCTTGCGTGCAGAACAAAAGCGTTTTTTTTTAATTTTGACAGGTAAAATCACCGGTAGCAAATTGATATAATAAAAAAATGTAACTATATATATTACTGGAATCCGCAATCAAGGTTCAGATTTCGTTTGCAAAAATCTGCGGATTCCGAAAAATTAGATATTTTTGCTTGTAGTTGAATCCGCAACGAAACTAATAGGCCGACAGTTTTGTGCAGAACGTCCACGGAATTTTTGTACATGGAATCCACTTGCCTTTAAAAACATCTTTATAGACTTGTCTTCGGATTACAGTGACCTACAAACAGCAAACTGTGCGCCTATCCAGTGCACAGATTGGCCTCGTAATGCTGCATTTACTTCTTTGCACGTAATCGCAAAATATTAACATTCGAGTAGATCTAAAACACATGTGTGTAATCTTTGAGGCGCCCCCTCGTTTTCTCAGTCGACCCAGCCGAGTGAGATGTGGGTGAGTCTGCTGGAGAAGGCATATGCCAAACTGAAGGGGTCATACGAGGCACTCGTGGGGGGCAACGCAACTTCAGCTTGGTCTGATTTAACAGGAGGAATGACTGAAGTTCTTCTGTAAGTATTTTTCTTATTCAGTGAAAACGTGTTCAAAAAACTCCTTATTCAGTATAAATGTTTCCAAAACGGAGATAGTTTGAGTTTTGCATTCATCGGTTTCTTAATGATTTTTTTGTACAATAGCATTGGAGGGTGGACCTTGACTTAAAATTTAATGCATTTGGGATTTTGTTTCAGTCTGGAGGATGAAGATAGTTCTAAAGTGTGGAAAAGGCTGCGTGACGTCACAACAAACCACACTTCCTTCGCCACTGCCTCATGTGGAAAATTAGTCGACGGCGAAGGACCCCTCCCAGAGGTTAAAAAAAGTGAATGTGACTGACGTATCATTTTCCCAAAAAAATAAATACAGCATTGAACAGGTGTGAAAGGTTGCTCTTCCAAATTGATACAAACTACATGTGCGAATGAAATTTCATATTTGATCTTAATATATTCAAAAAGACCAATTTTCTACAAACTAAATTTACAGCGCAGATATTCTTAAGGTCTTGATAATTAGAAGAGATGACGCAAGATTCCCGGCAATTTTTTGGCTGATTTTTGAGCTAAGATTTTTTTTAATAACCCCTCCCCCAATGATACCAAGTCGACATTAACCATCTCTAAATGAACACCTGGGGCCACTAGCCACAAGTTTTTTGAAACATTTTTTTAACCTATCTCTAAAGTTAAACCAGGCAAATATTTGAAAATGTCAGTCTCCTGCCGCCCAGTTTTAGTTTTAAGCCTGAGAATAAAAACTCCTTCCAAAAGCAGCTCATCAGCACAGTTTCTCCCTACACTCGGTAGGCGTCTCTTAAACATGTAACATTGTGTGACTCGCTTTTACCATTGTCGAAGCACCCTTAAATTCTGGTGTCTATTTTGAACCAGCTCTTAGTTTCACCGAATGCTGCAGACAACCTGCAATAAAGCCATGCGGAGGATATCAGTCCTGAAGGAACTGTCGTGCACAAAAAATTGAGGCCATTCGAAAGAAACTCTAATTATGACTGATAGTTTTTTAATAAGACCGACTATTGATTATGCCTGTCCTGCTTGGTTCTATTTTGCCAGTGATATTTCCATTAACAAACAGGAAACAGTGCAAATGCAGCACTTCGAATGGTTACTGGGTGCACTAAAAATGAGCTCCATTGACTATCTAACCAGAAAGCAAATTACTCAATGTGAGAAATCATCATAAGGTACTCTCAACCCAATTCTTTCTCAAATTTTATGTCGTTTTAAGTCGGTTGCATTTTTATCACATTCGCCAGCCATTGCCCCCAAAGGTTTATATACATTTACAACGGGAAGCTCAAACTGGTTTTTAGTGAAGCAAACGTGTCCATCTTTAGTACTATTTTAGCCAGCTTACCTTTTTTTGTACACCAGAGCTTTACAACACCTCCAAAGCACATTCACGCTCATGGGGTTCTTAACGCCATTGATGAAGTCCCTCTCCAAATTCTTTACTCTAAGACCGCACCCTAAGGCCGCAGAAGACTTTTTCTCTAAGACCGCAGAGCTGAAGCTTCCCCACTCAACAACTAGACGGCACCCTCACTCAAATAAAACCCGCTACAGTCCCTACCTTAACACTTTTTTAAAGCAGGATAGACCCGAACGTCCCTCACCTAACTGCCCAAAACGACCAGCACCGTAGACTGTGCTACATCTTTTTAACTGTCACTAAAACCCAACTTCCCTGACCACAATGGAACTGTGGCTCCAACCGACAGCGGCCAAAATTTTCCTTGGATTCGGCGAGAGCATGCCGGATGCGCCCCAAATATCGGGCTAAAAACAACCACAACGTAGATTTATCTAGAACTAAATCAACGGTAACAAAGATTTTGCACCTTTTCTCTTTTGCAATGAAAGACGAGATATTAAAGAGATCCTTGAGTTGGAATGAGACATAAAAACTTGTATTTACTTATAGGACAGTATTGGACTCGTGGAGTCTCATGCGTACTCTGTGGTGAAATGTGTTAGTTTCGGGTGGATGGAGGAGAAAGTGAAGCTGATCAGACTGAGGAACCCCTGGGCTTCATTCGAGTACAAAGGTATTTTCAGACTACTATGTCTCTGGCTGAAAACCACGTGTTGAATGTCTCGCTTTTCCTGCATATATTTCTTAATCATTGTTCCGGTCTTGTTAGTCGAGTAAATTGCTTATAAAATGGTGAGTTGTTGTCGATGGTTTGCTTTCCATTTTCTTGTTTTTATAGGTCCTTGGAGTGATGCTGACCACATCTGGAAGAAAATAGAATTCCAAGAAATAGCACGATTTCTCGAGTTCCAGGAAAAACCAGATGGCGAATTTTTCATGGAGTTCAGCCATTTTATTTCCATATTTCGAGGGGTCACTATATGCACAACAGAGCCACAGTTCACCATAAATGGAAAGGTTGTGAACGGCTTTGAGATGTCAATCAAGGTAATAAAAATCAAGGTGAAAAAATTTCACTCAAACTGTCGCGCATTAGATGACTAAAGGCACTTGAAGGGCACAGAATGCTTCCCTTCAGAATGTGTGATCACTCCCTCAGCACAAAAATTAATAGTTTTCGATTATTTGCATGCGCCACTTTACTAAAACTTTCACAAAAATTGCAAAAAAGCAAAAAAAAATTAATTCTTTTATTAAGGTTCTTTTTTTTTAAACGTTTCAACTTTTTTGCCGGCTATTTTATACCGTTCCCCTTAAATCGTATTGACGTCCTGTGCTCAAGTTTTTAAAAATGCATACTTCTATTGCATTCAGTTTTCATACATAATTCATACCGTTCAAAACTTTTCAAGTTTGTCTACCTGGGATAACTAAGCCTGATAATTAGTCTGTTTGACGCGTAAGCACTGCTCAATCATTGCAAAGGAAGACTTCTATATCTGTTCGATAGGTTTACTGTAAATAGCGTGAGGAGGAAAATTATAAGATAACAAATCTATGGAAAATATGTTTTGTTTCTCTTTTAACAAAGCATTCTTAAGCTAAAAACACTCGAAAGAAACTCAATGCAGTCGGTTTTTTCATACTTTGCCTTGATACGAGTGGAATAGTTGAGGTTCCGACTTTCGTAACGAAAGCAACGAAAGATTTGTGCTCGGGTGGGTTTTTTTTCTTCAGACAAATTTCGACTTTTTAACTATCCATTTTTGACGGAATTTTTTTTATCATTCAAAAAGTATTGTTGCCCTGAGATTAAGTTTGAAAAGATAATTCACCTATGATCAGTTTTCCTAAAGTTATTGGAGTTTAAAGATTGCCATTTTGGGACAATTGACTCGCGAATTATTTCACACTATTAACGCGTAAGCGGAGACCTAATCCGTCTTAGAAATCGTTCCAAATTGTTTAATGGAAGCTTATTTGCCATAACTGATTTGTTACTAGGAGCGAAACCTATCGCTTTTCATTTTATATGGCGTGTTGCGGGATCATTTTCACAAATATCTCAAATTTTTAAAACAAAATATTTCGTTTATTTCGCGATTATTTTTGCAAGTATTTGCTGCCTTATTGATCTTAAAAGACAGTCGGAACATTCAGGCTTGATACGATCAGTATTTTTGTGTTAAAGAAACGATTGAAAAAGTCGAATTTTACTCGAGCGAACAAATAAGCTTGAATTAGCTTATTTTAATGGCTTAAAAGCTTACAGTGGCTTAACTTCAACCTTTAAAAAGTTTACTCGAGGATAGTTAGTTTTTTTTAGTATTTAAGCTTTTTTTGGAATCAAAAATTTCAAAAAATTAAACAACTGGAAAAATTTATTTTTGAAAAAACAAAAAATTTACATTTTTTTCTTGTCAATTTCCAAAAAAATTGTTTTTCTAATATGCGTATTTTACTATGACTGTCGTCTATGCCTCAACTCTAGTTTTTCGTTAGGATTCTCTGATCACACTACGCCAAAAGAATGACCAAAAATTGAAGAAAAAAAATTGTATTGCCTTAAGATTATAGTCGGAACCTACTTTGCTTCTTGCGCTGTAACCGGCTATACTTGCTTCTATTTTTAGTTTATTTTCTATTGTTTTCTCACACTTGAATGCTAATTGTGATATCAAGAGTCCTCGAAAATTAGTTATCATACAATCAAATACTGCTTCTAGTGTTCGAGATCAAATTTTCGAAGTCTGCAAAATATTTTTCAAGTTCTACTGTGATTAGCGTTGAAGCTGTACCGCAATGAATGTTCAGACCATCGCGAATCAGTGTCAGACATTGGTGTCTAACGTTTAGAATATCGCGATCGATAATGAATATTATCTTGCATAATGTTGATTTGTTCAAGCAAATCTGTAATCAAACCAATGTCTTGAACGCTGTTCAATTTGTGTCAAAATTTTGACCCGAGCTGTTGTTGCAAAAAATCGTTTTGGAAAAAAGAAATAAGGGAATTTTATTTGAGCTAATAAATAAGCTTGCAAAAGATTATTTTTAATGGCTTAAAATCCTTCAATGGCCTAAATTCCGCCTGAAAAAAAATTTACTCGAGGATAGTTATTTTCTTTTTTGTGTTTTAGCGCTTTTTTGGAATCAAAAATTCCAAAATTTTTTATTTTTAAAATTTTGTCCTATTTTGAGAAAAATAATAAGATTGAAGTAGCTTTTTTAATGGCTTAAGTTAATATTTTTGAATTATTTTTTCGAGAATAAATAATATTTTTTGTGTTTTAACGCTTTTTTTGGAATCAAATTTTTCAAAAAACCAAAAAGAAGCAAAAAAAAATAGTTTTTTTTAACCATTTCCAACAAAACTTGTTTTCCAATTTGTGTATTTTACTATGACTGTCGAATTTGCCTCAACTTCAGTTTTCGGTTAAGAATTTTTTTATCGCACTACGCCGAAAAAAAGACAAAAAATTGAAAAATAAAAAGTATTCTCTTAAGACTATGGCCAGAAGATACTGTGCTACTTGTGCAGTGACCGGCTATCTTTGTTTCTGTATTGTGATTGTTGACTTTTGTGTTCTCAAACTTGAACTCTAATTATCAACAGTCCTCGAAAACTAACTAACATATTTTCAAATATTGCTTCTCGGTCTAGTGTTCGAGATGAATTCTTCGAAGTCCGCAACATATTTTTCAGGTTATATCATGATTAGTGTTGAAACTGTACCGCAATTAATGTTCAGACCATCGCGAATCACTGTCAGACATTGACGTCTAATGTTTAGAACATTGCGATCGAAAATGAAAATAATCCAGCAAATTGTTGATTTGTGCAATCAAAACTGATATCAAACCAAAGTATCGACCGTTGTTCAAGTTGAGTCGAAACGTTGACCCCAGCTGTTTTTGCAAAAAAACATATTCAAAGGAGAAAATTCAATTTTTTTCGAGCTAACAAATAAGCTTGCAAAAGCTTTTTTAAAAACTTAAAAGCCTACAATGGCTCAATTTCAGACTTAAAAATTTTTACTCGAGGATAGTTATTTATTGTTAGTGTTTTAGCGCTTTTTTGGAATCAATATATTCAAAAAATAAATTTTTACTTTTAACTTTTGTCCTATTTTGAGCCAACAAATAAGCTTTCAATAGCTTTAATTTATGACTTAAAAGCTTAAAATAGCTTGATTAAAGCCTTAAAAAAATTTTTTTCGAGGATAATTAGATTTAGTGTTTCAGCGCTGTTTTGGAATCAAAAGTTTTAAAAAAATCAAAGAAGTGCAAAAAAAATATTTTTGAAAAAAAAGTTTTTCTTGTGATTTTCCCTGATAAATTGTTTTCCAATTTGTGTATTTTCTATAACTGTCGAAAATGCCTCCGCTCTAGTTTTTGTTTAAGACCCTTTTATCACACCATGCCGAATCCTTGACCATAATTTTAAATTATTTTTCGCTGTTTTGTTTTAAGACTATGGTCTGAAGATACTGTGCTAGTGTTCAAGATCAATTCTCCGAAGTCCGCAACATATTTTATAGGTTATACCGTTTTTAGTGTTCAAGATCAATTCTAGTGTTCAAGATCAATTCTTTGAAGTCCGCAATATATTTTTCAGGTTATACCGTGATTAGTGTGCAAACTGTTTCGCAATTGAAGTTTCTACATTGTGTTTGTTTTCTATTGTTTTCTCAAACTTGAATGCTAATTGTGATATCAAGAGTCCTCGAAATTTAGTGATCCTTCTTTCAAATATTGCTTCTCGGATTTTTTTTCCAGATCAATTCTTTGAAGTCCGCAACATATTTTTCAGGTTATACCGTTAACAGAGTTGAAACTATACCGCAATCAAAGTTCAGACCATCGCGTCTAATTATCAGACATTGGTGTCTAATGTTCAGATTGTCGCGATCGAGAAAGAAAATTGTCTGGCAAATTGTTGTTTTGTGCAGTCAAATTCTTCAGCAAACCGATGTATCAAACGCTGTTCAATTTGAGCCGAACTTTTGACCCCAGCTGTCGCTGCAAAAAAACCGTATTCAAAAGAGAAAAATTCTACCTTTGTTCGCTTTGAAAATCTTTTTTAGAGTTTTTGATTTTTAAATCTTGGTCAGGGACGAGAAAAAAAACAAAAGATAAAAAGACTTGTTTACCGAACAAAAAATCGTGTTTGGTCCCTCTAGTTATTGTTTTAGATCAATTCTAAGGTGGTGTTTTCGTATTAACCAAGTGACATGGTAATATTCTGAACAGCAAATAAACTTGTTGGAGACAATTTAAAAACACTTCCTATCACTAGCGAAAATTTTCAATATAGTTTACTACTGGAATCCGTTCGAGGTTTTTTTTAGTATCTGATTTTTTTTGGAAAAACACAGCCGAATGCAAATTTTTTCTAAATTAGGTACTGGGTTCAGAATAATAGCTTGATTATGTTTCAGGGAGAGTGGGTGGAAGGCGTGAATGCAGGTGGCTGTCTGAACTTCCGGGAGTCCACGTTCCCCTCCAATCCCCAGTACCATATCACACCTCAAACTGATGACGTCACAAGTTGCACAAGTAACATCAACTTATAACCGTGTTATGGAGTAATCAATGATTTGTATTGCATAGTTTCAGCTTCGATCGCGCGGTCGTTCGCTCGCCTGAAACTTAATTTGGCGCGACTCAAAGCATCTTTTTGCATTTTTATTTGGTTTGCTGCAAATCTTATGAACTCTTTTTACTGAAAAAAGAGTTTTTTACTGTTTGTGGCAAATCGCCTGATTTTCTCATTTCTAAAAAGATTGATACTTTTAGCTTTTAACCTTTCTGGGGTTTACGTGACTTTTAGCGATCCAATCGTTTTTTTTAAATCATCCTGGGAGGGCAAGCAGGCGCAAACCTAGGGTTTTCTCGAGGAGGGGGCGGATTTTCAAAAAAAATCGAAGGCGGCTTTAGAAATTTATTCGGGTCCGTCACCAAAAAAGGATATCTCGAAATAGCACAAAGGGGGGGGCCTTTGGGTCGGCAGGGGTCGGATCTCTGAGGGCAGGAATGTCCCCCCTAAACCCGCTAGTGAGTTTAAGTAAAAAATTTATTTTGAAAATGGAGATTTGGCACTCACGAACTTTTCTTAAATGCCCGGCTTTTCCGATACGAATTTGTATGATTACTGTTTATCCAATAAAGAAAACATATTAGTTTTTAATAATTTTTTGAGGGCAAGGAAGACCATTTTCGTCGTGAAAAATTTTTACTTGAAAGACAATTTTTGCTTGCTCTTTTAGTGATGTTGCAATTACCCTCACAGATCTGCGATTGGCTAAGATGACATATCATGATATGATTTAATTATGATACATATAAAAACAGAAAAGCAAGAAAATGTTTTTTCGATGACAACGATATATTTTTCAACCTTTCTAGTTTTTGAAAAATCAGAACTCCAAAAATCAAACAGATTCGTTTTTTATTCAGTTCCAACGTATTTCAGTATCTTTACTGCAGTTTCACCCTCCTACGCCTACAAACAAAACAACATTCCACAACTGCGGCCTCTACGTGTACGAACTGAAACGACCCAAAAACTCCAGCAGAAAACTACCTCTGAAACACTTCCAGTACAATTCGCTCCATGCCAGGAGCAAACTGTTCACTAATTTCCAGGAAACAGTGATCAGAATGGATGTGAACACTGCCCATAGCTATGTAATAATTCCCTGCACTTTCTACCCACAAAAAAGTGCACAATTTTTGTTGCGTGTATTTACAGACGGCGAGTGTTTGATAGCGGAGCTAAATTGATTCACTAATTTAAATTAATTGCGCATATTCAACCTTGTCAATAGCAGATAAACGTTGCTATTTTTAATACAGGCTTTATTACTGTCGATTTAAATTTCAAGTGCTTGGAATGAGAAATTGAATC
>NW_026971631.1:0-26805 GCF_963678635.1 Symsagittifera roscoffensis | reverse complement strand
AAAGTGTTAAGGAATCTCTGAGATTCGAATTTTTTGAGAGCTTACAATTCTGATATTTATGTCTGTCACCGAGTGTGTCAAAGTGATCCTCTAAATTCGGCGTAAGTATGAACACGTTGTTTGTAATGATTTCCTTTTTTTCCTGGTCAGGTTTGTCAAAGCTTGAGCAATGAGTCGCTTAAAGGTCGCGGTCGCATTGCACAAGTAGAATGGCATCCATTACCACTGGTACACAAAGAAAACGTATTCTTCTTGTCTTGTCTAAATAGAGGAGGTTGCTATCCAAGATCCAATGTGTTAAAAGCTTTCAAAGTGTGAACAACCTTCATCTGCACGGCCTTGATGTGTCTAACGGTAGCAGACTATCAGGGCTCCGCTTCGTTTTTTTTTGCAATTATGACTTATCAAGCCCAGGCTTTTTCGAGGGAACTAATACGTCGTTTTTGAGCAGATTTTCCATCTCGGCCTGATATGCTTCGGGCTGAAATGGTTTGGTTCCTTCTATGCGGGAGACAGTCTACTCAAACAACTCTTCTTCATCTCCGCTTTGTGCATCGAAGAAAAGTCTGCCTTCTAATTTAAAGTTTTTTTCTCATCATTTTTCATATCCCCTAATTTGTTGTAAGTCTGTTAACGCATGTTTTTTTTCAGTTTTACACAGTTTTACGAAATATGAACAGCGTGAAAGGTCATCAATTGGTCACACTTCATCGGAAAAAAAATTCAAAAATTTGCAATTCGATCACTTTGTATTTTAGTTTGGGCACTAAACATACTTTTTTGCTATAACGTAAAGCTTTTATTTTGTCATTCGATAGGTTGTTATCACTACTTGCCTTGGTTTCGATTTCTTCGTGCTACCTGAGTTAAAAACAGTTTTTGTTTTCATCAGATCTACTCTTAGATATATGAATCTTAACAAATTTCCTTGATCTGCATCAACCCACTATTCAATTCAATGACGAAATCGATCTCCCTGACATGTCAAACCCTAAATTGAACACTTCGGAATTACCAAAGCTTCCATTTGAAGGACTTTTATCGGAGATCTCACTGCGTTCTGGATGGTTCGGCGATACGCAGCTGCCATTCACATGTTTGTAGACATCAAATCATTCCTCGAAATCCCTTTTATTAAAGTCTTGCTCGGCGTTTTAAGGACCATAATTCGTGACCCTTTTTCCCACTATGTCCAGCAAATGTGCAGCTCCATCTGTTGCATAGCCTGCATGCACAATATTCTGCTCCATGATGTCGAAATGACAATTTTTTCAAGTGTTTTGACCACAGATCTGTATCACCTGGTCATTGTCTTTCGTGACGTAAGTTATGAAAAAGGTGTTGATTTCACTTACGTTGAGAATCAACTGCCAATGCCAAAGACGTCCATTGAGTCAAATGGCCGCGGAACCACCAATGCTGAGAAATTCCCCATAACCCTCGACTCGGTTTATGGTTAAGCCTGTAGAAGATTAATCGCATAGATGTCTAGTTAGTTCTGCTGGTTCGCTAAGATTCCTATTCACCTGATGTCCAGCCACCACAATTATCACAACTACTCTTTTTCTGCCTTGGGACAGCATTCCAAAGTTTCAGGAGGGAAAAACGATCAGCTTCATATCTAAAGGTGTTGTTGCTTTCGTAACTTCAACTGGCGTTATGAGGTTGTAACGAACTTGCTAAGTTGATCTTGTACACTTGCATTGTCCAACTGTAACTTTACCTTCGTATCTATCTCATTACTCGCCAGTTCCTGTTGATAACTTTTCAGTGTAACTCTGGCCGCAGTTTTGTTACCAATCATGAAACATTTTTATATGATTTCTGTATCAACTTCAATTAGTGTTTCTTGCACTTCTTGTCTTTTGATACTGGCTAAAAATTGAGGACTATCTTTACTTCTAGTTTTGATTTCATTCCACAGATGTAACATGCTTGCCTTGACTCCTGAAAGAGCTTCATCATACGGCTGGCGATTTTGAAGGCCCGTGGCTGTCCTGATTTTTGGTTGCATTCTTAAAATGACCCTCTGGGTTGCAAAAAAAAACCTGGATCTAAAGTTGCAGATCGTAATCACCATGATTGTCATCCGGTGGGTCCTCGTCGTCCTCTAGTCATAGACCATATACATTCAAGTTTTGACGGAAGGTTGGTCGTGGAGTGGTTCAAGAGGGTATGTTGGCCATGTCAATTTTAAGCTTAAATCAGATATTGCCTTGATTTGCAAATCCATCGATTAAAAAAAGTTTTTATTAGTATAAATATCATCTGATCCGGCTGGTTTCAACTAAAGATACTCCATTGTATTCAGCCTCATTTTAATAGTAATTCGCAGATTAGTCAGTTAAGGGCTTTTATGGAATGCAAGCATAATTCTAAAGTCATAACTTTTCAAGCTGACAATAATCTTAGAAATTAGAGTCGAGTTCATCCTGATTAATTCGCCTGATGTGCTTTTGCGCTTACGCTTGCCCATAATTTCTTTTATCCAGAAAGAATTCCTTTCTCTGTCAGTCGTTTCAAGGCTTAAGCAATGAGTCGATGAATTGTGGTGGTTGCATTGCATAAGCAAAATGGCATCCTTCAACACTGGTACGAAGAGAATGCGTCTTCTTCTCGTCTTGTTTATGTAGCGGCAATTGCTATCCAAAATCCAATGTGGTAAAAAAAACATTGCATCCACAATTTCGTTAGGTAGTCGACAAAAATTTTAAGAGGTTGCACAGCCTTCATATGCACGGTATTGATGTTTCTAACGGCAGCAGAAACTCAGGAGTCCTCCTCTGTTTTTTGCAACTACGACTTCTCAAGCCCAGGCTTTTTCGAGCGAGGGAACTATCACGTCTTTTTTGAGTAGAGTTTCTGTCCCGGCTCGACATGCTTCTAAGCGGGATACAGTCCCCTCTAATTGATCTTGATCGTCCCCGCTTTGTGCATCGAAGTAACGTCTGCATTCCAATTAAGCGTGTTTTCTAACTCATCATTTTTCATCTCCCCTAATACGTTCTAAATTGTTAACACATGCTTTTCGGTTTTAACTCAAATGAAGATGTTTTTTTTTGCAAATTATGAACAACATGAAAATTTATTAGCTGTTTCACACTTCATCGAAAACAATACATCAAAAAATTGCAGCTCGATCAATCTCATTAGCGTCAAATCATCCATTCTCTTCAAAACTAAGTCTATGTTCGAATGATTAGCAAACTCCGTAACTTGATGCATCTCAGATGCTGTGTTGTTTTCGTAATATGTTCTTACTGGCAAAAACTAGCTAATTTATCTTCCTCGTTGAGTCAAAATTGGATGATCAAGTGTGTTCATAAACACACTCACAGGAGGAATGATTTCCACAAGCTCATTCGCCTTTTCTTTCAGTTTGCCTTTCAGTTTGAGTACTAAACAAGCGTATTTGATATAACTTAAGGCATTTATTTTTGTCATTTTATAGGTTGATATCACTACTTGCGTTGGCTTCTGATTTATCATGTTATCTGAAATGAAAATGGTTTCTTATTTTCATCAGATTATCTCTTATATATTTGTATATATATTCAAATAGGAATCTTAACATACTTCCTGTCGGGCTCCTTGATCTGCATCAACCCACATTCGCAGCAACCCACAATCTGCTTGAGCAATGAATCGCTGAAAGGTCGCGGTCGCATTGCACAAGTAGAATGGTATCCATCACCACTGGTACAAAGAGACTACGCATTCTTCTCGTCTTGTCTATGTAGCGGAAGTTGCTATCCAAGATCCAATGTAGCAAAAGCTTTTAGAGGGTGCACAGCTTTCATCTGCACGGCTTTGATGTTTCTAACGGTAGCAGACTCTCGAGACTCCTCTTCTTTTTTTTTACAATTATGACTTCTCAAGCCCCGGCTTTTTCGAGGGAACTAACACGTCGTTTTTGAGCAGATTTTCCATCTCGGCTCGGCATGTTTCGAGTTGAATTGGTTTGGTTCCTTCTATGCGGGAGTCAGTCTACTCAAACAACTCTTCATCATCTCCGCTTTGTGCATCGAAGAAACGTCTGCCTTTCAGCTTAAAGTTTTTTTCTCATCATTTTTCATATCCCCTAATTTGTTCTAAGTCTGTTAACGCATCTTTTTTTTCAGTTTTCAACATATAAAGAGACGTTGAACAGCCTGAAAAACCATCATCTGATCCACACGTTACCCAAAAAAATAATTTTTCAAAAGTGTGCAATTCGATCACTTTGCTTTTTAGTTTGAGTACTAAACATACTTGTTTGCTATAACTTAAAGCATTTTTTTTGTCATTCGATAGGTTGTTATCACTACTTGCCTTGGTTTCGATTTCATCATGCTATCTGAATTAAAAACGGTTTTTGGTTTTCATCAGATCTACTCTTATATATGAATCTTAGCATTTTTCCTTGATCTGCATCAACCCAAAACCCAAGTCACTGACGAAATTGATCTCCCTGACAAGTCAAACCCTAAATTGAACGGTTCGGAATCATCAGTTTTTTTTTCTTTACGAAAAATAAGTTCTCACTGCCCTCTGGATGGTTCGGCAATACGCAGATGCCATTCAGATGTTTATAGACATCAACTTATACCTCGAAATCCCTTTTATCAAAGTTTTACTCGGCGTTTTAAGGACCATAATTCGTCACCCTTTTTCCCAGTATGTGCAGCAAATGTGCAGCCACATCTGTTGCATAGCCTACATGCACAATAATTTGCTCCTTGATGCCGACATGTTAACTTTTCAAGTTTTTTGACCACAGATCTGTATCACCTGGTCATTATCTTTCGTGACGTAATTTATGGAAAAGGTGTTGAATTCACTTAGGCTGAGAATCAACTGCCAATGCCAAAGATTGAGTAAAATGGCCGCGTAACCACCAATGCTGAGAAAGTCCCTACAACCCTTGACTCGGTTTTTTGTTTAAGCCTGTAGAAGATAAACCGCGTAGATGTCTAGAGGCATCATCGTTAGTTCTGCTGGTTCGCTAAGATTACTAGTCACATGAAGTCCAGCCACCACAATTATCACAGCTGCTCACTTGCTGCCTTGGGACAGCATTACAAAATTTCATGAGGGAAAAACGATCAGCTTCATATCTAAAGGTGTTGTTGCTTTCATAACTTCTTTGGCTTTTTGAGGTCGTAACGAACTTGTTAAATTGATCTTGTACACTTGCATTGCCCAAATGAAATTTGACCCTCGTATCTTTCTCATTACTCGCCAGTTCCTGTTGATAACTTTTCAGTGTAACTCTGGCCGCAGTTTTGTTACCAATCATGAAACATTTTTATATGATTTCTGTATCAACTTCAATTAGTGTTTCTTGCACTTCTTGTCTTTTGATACTGGCTAAAAATTGAGGACTATCTTTACTTCTAGTTTTGATTTCATTCCACAGATGTAAGATGCTTGCTTTGACTCCTGAAAGAGCTTCATCATACGGCTGGCGATTTTGAAGGCCCGTGGCTGTCCTAATTTTTGTTGCATTCTTAAATTGACCCTCTAGGTTGCAAAAAAGCACCTGGGTTTAAAGTTGCAGATTGTAATCACCATGATTGTTATCCGGTGGGTCATCATGGGTCAAAGACCATATACATTCAAGTTTTGACAGAAGGTTGGTCGTGGAATGGTTCAAGAGGGTATATTGGCCATATTAGTTTTAAGCTTAAATCGGATATTGCCTTGACTTGCAAATTCAATGATAAAAAAGTATTTATTGGTATGATTAACATCTGATCTGGCTGGTTTCAACTAAAGGTACTCCATCGTCTTCTGCCTCTTTACAATAGAAGTTCGCAGATTAGTCGATTTAGGGCTTTTATGGATTGCAAGCATAATTCTAAATTCATAAATTTTCAAGCTGACAATAATCTTAGAAATTAGAGTCAAGTTCATCCTGATTAATTCGCCTGAAGTGCTTTTGCGCATTAGTGTGTCCAGAGTTTCTTTCATCTAGACAGAATTCTTTTTTCTGTCAGTCGTGTCAAGGCTTAATCAATGAGTCGATGAAATGTCGCGGTTGCATTGCACAAGCAGAATGGCATCCTTCACCACTGGTACGAAGAGAATACGTCTTCTCCTCGTCTTGTTTATGTAGCGGCAATTGCTATCCAAAATCCAATGTGGTAAAAAAAAAACATTTCTTCTACAATTTTGATAGGTACTCGACAAAATCTTTTAAAGGGTGCACAGCCTTCATATGCAGGGTATTGATGTTTCTAACGGCAACAGACGCTCGGGAGTCCTCCTCTCTTTTTGCAACTACGACTTCTCAAGCCCAGCCTTTTTCGAGCGAGGGAACTATCACGTCGTTTTTGAGTAGAGTTTCTGTCCCGGCTCGGCATGCTTCGAGTTGGCTTGATTTGGATCATTCTATGCGGGAGACAGTCACCTCAATAAGATCTTGATCGTCCCCGCTTTGTGCATCGAGGTAACGTCTGCATTCCAAATTGGAGTGTTTTCTAACTCATAATTTTTTATCTCCCCTAATTCATTCTAAAACTGTTAACACATGCTTTCTCAAATTATGAACAGCGTTTTTGCAAAATATGAACAAAATATGAGGCGTTTTTGCAAAAAAAGAACAGCGTGAAAGTTATCAGCTGTTTCACACTTCATCGAAAACAATACATCAAAAAATTGCCATTCGATCAATCTCATTAGCATCAAATCATCCATTCTCTTCAAAACTAAGTCTCTGTTCGAGTGATTAGGAAATTCCTCTAATTGATTTATCTCAGATGTTGTGTTTTTTCATAATAAGTCATTACTGACAACCCCTAGCTAAGTTATCTTCCTCGTTGAGCCAAAACTGGACGATCTAGTCTGTTCATAAACACACTCACACGAAGAATGATTTCCACAAGCTCCTTTGCCTTTTCTTTCACTTTGCTTTTTAGTTCGAATGCTAAACATACGTATAACTTAAGGCATTGATTTTTGTCATTTTATAGGTTGATATCAACACTTGCCTTGGTTTCGATTTTATCATGTTATCTGAAATAAAAATGATTTCTTGTTTTCATCAGATCTTCTCTTAAATATAGGAATCTTAACATACTTCCTGTCGGGCTTCTTGATCTGCATCAACCCACTATTTATGTCAGTGATTGAATCGGTCTCCCTGACAAGTCAAACCCTAATATGAACTTTTCGGAATCATCAAAGCTTTGTTGCATTACGAATCTCAACCAGAGAAAACATGCTCCAATTTCCGTTTGAAAGACCTTTATCGGTGTTCTCACTGCCTTTTGGATGTCTCATCGATTTGCAGCTGCCATTCTCAGGTTTGTAGGCATCAAATTATCCCTCAAAATCTGTTTTATTAACGTCTTGCTCGGCGTCACGAGGACCAAAATTTGTGGCCTCTTTCGTTTTCCCTCTATATCCGGCAAGTGTGCAACCACATCTGCTGCATATCCTACATGCATAACATCCTGCTCCATGGTGCCGTCATGACTTTTTTCCGGATCTTCAAAGTATTTGACCACAGATATATATCACCTGATCACTGTCTGTCGTGACGTAAGTAATGGAGTAGGTGTTGATTTACCCTAGTTGAGAATCAACCGCAAAGCCAAAAACTTTCAAGTTAGGCCATTGAGTAAAATTGCCGCGGAACCACCAACTCTGATAAAGCCCGCACATCGCTCGACTCAGTTTGTGGGTAAGCCCGCAGAAGTATAGAGGCAACATCATACGTTCTGCTGGTTCGCTAAGTTTCATAGTCACCTGAAGTCAAGCTACCACAATTATCAGCACTACTCATTTGCTGCCTTGGGACAGCATTCCAAAGTTTCAGGAGGGAAAAACGATCAGCTTCATATCTAAAGGTGTTGTTGCTTTGGTAACTTCTACTGGCGTTATCAGGTTCTATCGAATTTGTTTAGGCCGCGGAACACCTATGCTGTTAAAGACCACGCATTCCTCGACTCTTTTTGAGGTTTAGTTTGTATTAGATAATAGATTAGACTTCTAGAGGCATCAACGTAAGTTCTGCTGGTTCGATTGGATTCCTGGTAGCCAGACGTCCAGCCAACACAATTATCAACTGCTCCATTGCTGATTTAGGACTACATTCTCAAACTTTGGGCATGAAAAACGTTCAGCTTCATACCTAAAATGGTGTTAATTTTGTCTCTTCACCTAGTTTTTGTAGGGTTGCATCGAACTTCTTGAGTTGGTCATGAACCCTTTCATTGTCCAACTTTACCTTGTCCCTTTGTTGTATCTCACCAGTTCCTTTATCCACTTTTTAGTGTATCTCTGGCCGCAATTTTATAATCAGTCTTGATTTCTTGATTTGTGGCTTCGGTTTCAACTTCAATTAATTTTGCTTACACCTCTGGCTTCTTCATCATGGCTTATTCCTGGGGCTTCCTTTTTTCATAGTTTCTGTTTCTTCATCAAGTGAAAATTACTTGCCTTGACTTGTGACAGAGCTTAATCATGCTTAATCAATAGGTGAGTCCTTTTGAAGTCCAATGATTGCCCTCAATTGTTGCCTGGAATTGAACATTTGGGTCTGAAATGGGAGATTTTAATCACCATAAATGTTTTTGATCTGCCCTCTAGTCAAAGTCGAAAGGCCTTTATACCATACATTCAATAGCTTATGTTGATCATCTCACTTGTATGCTAATACCAGACATTGCCTTGACATGTAGTTCCAATGCTAAACTTGGCATTAGTGGTATGGTTATCATCTGATGTCATAGATGGTTTAAACAACAGATCCATCATCGTCCTCAGCCTCAATTATGTCGGAGTTGGCAGATTAGTATACACAGGGAAATCAAGAAGTGAAAATATATTCTAAATTCACCAGCTTTCAAGAACGCTCTCTTGAACTATCACTATTTCATTTGTTTTTGGTAATCGTATGAGGAGGTTGCCGGGGATCAAGGTGGTTGCGGGGATCAACGCTCTCTTGAACTATCACTATTTCATTTGTTTTTGGTAATCGCATGAGGAGGTTGCCGGGGGAGGTTGCTTCTCAAAAAACTTTTTAGCTTCTTCAAACTGTTTCCTTCACTTGCCTGCATCCTTTTGCGTCCCACACTAATCCTTGTTAACGCTCTGCAGCTCGCCATTTTCTTCTTAATATATAACATGCTCTCGTCTATTCGCATCTCCATTTCTCGCACAAGATCTCTTTGGTGGCACGTCTCCTTTTTTTGGGAACCAAATAAAACAACTTCGTTCTTTTTGTAAAAACTCACTCTTTTTGAATAGGCAGAAATCTTACGGGGAGTGGAATTATTCATGACTGGTAACCTAAGTCCTGTTACAATCTTGGTTCGTTCGGCAACCCACTGCCCACGATTGCGCGGTTTCTCCACTTCTTGATACGGTTTTATGAGCATCTTTTACAATTTGAGCTTCGTCTGTGGCCATCAAAAATAAATGTTTGGGGCAGTCAGTACAAAAAGCAAGTACCAGATTTGTGGTTAGGATCATCTCTATCTTGACATTTCTGGGTCTTATTGAGCTTAGCCACTCCCTGCTGCTGGCGATAAATGGCATCTTCCACTGGTCAAACATAAGCATCCGCTAGCTCCAATAGATGGTTGATGTCGAAACAAATAGTTGCTTTCGGGTTACCGTTTTCCAGATGTTTCCATAAATCCGTCTTAAGAATTCTTCCAGATGAGTGTAACATGCACCCTACCAATTTGCGAAAGACCGCTTGGGATTGGGACCCGTATCGATACACGAACTCGCGATCGTTCCAGAATGTTGTCTTCGAGAATCATTCGGATTGGCAATGTAGACATTGGCGATGCAAGAACCTTCTGGATAGGCACTTTGAGACATTTTTGTAGTGGGAAAATTTTCTGGGAAATTAGATAAAACTTGATGAGTTTTAAGCAACTTATTTTTGATCTGAAAACCAAGTTCCAAGTGTCATTGTCCTCTGGTGATTGACCAAATCCTTTATTTCATTGACTGTCGAATGGTTAGACCAACACATGATGGTTCAGGAAAAGGTTGAAGAGCGTGTTGACCTTGTCAACTCCAGGCTTTTCCAGTCCAGTACTTGACTTTCAGTTCAGTTGTTAAATATCATAATATCGCTTCTGTAACTATGCAGTTTTGTAGCTGGTTTCACCAGAATATACTTCGTTCATTTTGGCATCAAATCTTTCGGATTTGGCACTTAAGTGGAAAAAGGGGTATAATGGAGTGTATGCATAGTTCATCAAGTTCGTAGAAAATCTTAGAACATACAGCCAAGTTCATCAAGATTATTGGTCTGAAGTGCTTCGGTGTCGTAACATGTCCAAAATATCTTCTTCTCGTCATCGTCGCTTCTCGAAACGCATCATGGCTTGATGAACTTGCCCAGCCTAGCCATTATGGCTCAGCTGCATATTTTGAATATTTCCGCTGCAATGTGATGGTGATAATGTGTTTTTTTGGTCATTGAACACTTCGGGCAGCTCCTTACAAATTAGTGGTCAAGTTGTAACGTGTTTTCTAATATGCCCGACCCATTTCCAGTTTTGTGTGATAAGCGTTTAGCTATTTAAAAATTGAACCCGATTGGGACCTTTATTGATCAACCTAATCGGTGTCATTACAGACGAGCGTTTCCGAGAACTATCTGATTGGCAATGTAAGGACACATTCGGATTAGCGGAAAATGACCCCCTTCGAGTTTGAGAAAATGCAATTATTCCGAGTAAGAAAATTATTTCAAATTTTTTTACCAATCAGATCGAGTATTTAAGCAAACGTTTTCTTTGTCGGAACTTCTAGTTGCAAGGTTCATAATCCTTCATTTTAAAAGAAATATCTCAAAGTACTATTTATACGGCAAACTTTTCAAGGTCATTACAAATCATCAAGCTCTAATCAATAAAAAAAACGAAAAAAAAAGATGAAAAATCGGTTAATGAAGACTAACACGATGGATCGATTAGCTAATCTTTTTCAATTTTGTTATAAAAGTCTAAGAACACCCAGCCAAGTTCATCAAGATTATTCTGTCTGAAGCGCTTTGGTGTCGTAAAATGTCCAAAGTATATTCTTCTCCTTATCGTCGCTTCTCAAAATACATCAAGGCTTGATGAACTTGCCCAGCCTAGCTAATATCCTTAAACTTATTTCAAAAAAAAATTATTGCAATGTAACTTTGATTTTTTTTCTCATTGAACACTTCAAGGCAGTGCTTTACAAATTAGTGGTCAGGTTCTGACTTGTTTGCTGCTATGCCAGACCCATATCGAATTTTGTGTGATAGGCAATTTAGCGATTTAAGAACTGATTTCCATTTGGATCTCTGTTGATCAAGGTATTTGGTGTCATTCCAGACGAGCAATTCCGAGAGCATTCTGATTGGCCATATAAGGACACATTCGGATTAGCGGAAAGGGAACTTTTGGATTTTGCAAAAAAAAATTGAGTGAGAAAGTTAATTGATTAGTTAGTCTTTTTGCTATTGAGCAGTTCGGGCAGCTCCGTACAAATTAGTGATCAAGTTCTTACGTGGTTTCTATTATGCCCGACCCATTTCCAGTTTTGCGTGATAGGCGATTTAGCGATTTAAGAACTGATCCCGATTAGGACTTTTGTTGATCAACGTAATCGGTGCCATTTCGGACGAGCATTTCCAAGAACCATCTGGTTAGGAATGTAAGGACGCATCCGGATTAGCGGAAAACGACCCCTTTCGAGTTTGAGAAAAATGCAATTCTTCCGAGTAAGAAAAGTCATTGAAATTTTTTTGCAAATCAGATCGAGTATTTAAGCAAATGTGTTCTTTGTCGGAACTCCTAATTGCAAGGCCCATAGTCCTTCTTTTTAGTAGGAATAGCTCAAAGTACTATTTATACAACAAACTTTTCAAGGTCATTACAAATCATCGAGCTCTAATCAATGAAAAAAAAAACGAAAAAAAAAAGATCAAAAACTGGTTAATGAAGACTAACACGATGGATCGATTAGCTAATCTTTTTCAATTTTGACATAAAAACCTTGGAACACCCACCCAAGTTCATCAAGATTGTTCTGTCTGAAGTGCTTTAGTATCGTAACATGTCCAAATTATATTCTTCTCGTTATCGTCGCTTCTCGAAATGAACCATGGCTTGATGAACTTGCCCAGCCTAGCCAATATCATTAAGCTTATTTCAAAAAAAAAAGCATTGCACTGTGGCTTTGATATTGTTCTTTGTCATAGAACACTTCAAGGCAGTACCTTATAAATTAGTGGTCAGGTTCTGACTTGTTTGCTATTATGACAGACCCATATCGAGTTTTGTGTGATAGGCAATTTAAGAACTGATCTCGTTTTGGATCTTTGTTGATCAACGAATTTGGTGTCATTCCAGACGAGCATTTCCGAGAACATTCTGATTGGCCATATAAGGACACATTCGGATTAGCGGAATGGGACCTTTTCGGATTTGCGAAAAAAAAACCTTCGAGTGAGAAAGTTAATTGGGATTTTTTTAACAATCGATAGGAGTATTTGGGCAAATTTGTTGTTTGTCAGAACTCCTAGTTGCAAGGCCCACAGCATTCATTTTGAAAGAAAAAACTCAAACTTGCCTCAATTGACAATTGAAACTGTTTTTGAGCGGTTTGATGGCCATTTCCATACATTTACTCGAAAGTGATTTACTCGAAACAGTTTTTTTTACTATCTTTGATATCTTTGACACCGAAAAATCTTATTTGGGCGTTTTCTTCCGGCCGGGTTGGAACAGTTAGTGTTTAATTTGTTTTGATGTTAGCTCAATGCATTGAGCTGGTCATGTTGCCTTGTTTGATGTACAAAAACGCAACTTCACAAAACGTTAGTCAGAATAAAAATATAGATAATAAGAGCTAGTTGTTTCACTCGAGTTTTCAATTAGTGTGATTCGTCTTTTGGCAATCCGTTCGAATTCATTTCACACAATTTGACAACCCGTTCATATTCAACATCATTAGTTAACGGAGAACCGATGCCCAAAAGCTTGCGAAAAGGGCGTTTGGCGTAACACCGAACGATGGAACGATACGGAAGCAAATGTCAGAGGTTATTTGATCCTCTGCGTAGGCACAGAAGGAAAAAAGAATAACAAAAATGTCCAGGAATGGACGTACAGTCTACAAAGACAAAATAACTAATGAGAGAGTTGGAAGACCTAGTTGCATTTGCCGATTCCACGTCGCAAAACCTGTTGGAAGAAAAACAACGAGAAGACTTTCCCACGATGGCAATCGCCAAATCATTCGTCAGCGAAAGTCCCTGGCGATGACTCAAAATGATATATCGTGAAACTCAAGACGAAAAACGAACCCATATTTGCTATCGCGGGTTCTGGCAGTCCGATGTCTTTATTAGACGAAACCACATCACGCTTCCCGCAACTAAACGACAGTTTAACAATATTCAAATACATCAACACGGAGGGCGCGGCGCGAAACTTTAAGAAAAAATTTTTGGCGCCCGATCTTACCATGTTTTAAGTCTTCCCATGTATTAGGATAATGTATAGATATCTCTTTGTATAAGGAATTGAAATTTTTTGTATTAACATAAGCAATGGTTTTCCAAATGTATTAAGATAGGGAATGGTAAGGTTCCAGTGTGATGGTAAGAGAGTGGTAGTAAAAAACGGTTTTTTTTTTGGATTTTGTGTGGAAATGTCTAGTTTTTTTGCGAAAATCTCGCAAAAAGTTATGTATTTTTTGAGTATTACTTATAGATGGTGTAAATGAGGTAATAATTTTTTTGGTTTTTGGTAAAGAACTAGTAAGATGTGCAAAAAATTGGAAATTTGTCTAAAAAAATGAAAAAAAAAGTTTTTGGATTTTTGCCAAAAACTCAAGCTTTTGAAAAGAATGACAAAAATCTCAATGCTTGGTTAGTTTTTTGTGCCTTTGATCTAATTGAAAAAAAACATACATACATGTGAAGTTTAAAACTAAGCTCAAATTGTATTTTATGGTCTTTTCCTAAATTTTCAATAAAAAAAACGAAATACGATAAAGTTTAGCCTAACTCGAGCTCTGAATTTTATAAAGCTCTGAACATATAAAGCTCAGTTTAGCTGAATCAATATTGAAACTTTGGACTTCTCGGGTAATTAATCGTAACTTTCGGAACGTGTAATTTAATCAAATCTATCCAAAATTTTCCTTTTTTAACCTTTCTTTTTTTTAACTTAACTGGTTTTTGTCCAAATTCAGGTGAATTCTTTTAGGAATCTCAATTCAAATGAACAATAAGCGCAATATTCCTCAAAAAATTTCTAAATCAAAAACCATGATCCAACTCCTTCTCCGTTTTTTGTCGAAGATTAACCCGTTTTTTGTCGAAGATGTATGGAGTGGAATTATCCATGACTGGTAACCTATGTCCTTTTACAACCTTGGTTCGTTCAGCAACCCACTGCCTAAGAATGCGCATTTTTCCACTTGATGATACGGTTGTATGAGTGGTCTATTACAACTTGAGCTTCGTCTGGGGCCTTCAAAAATAATTGTGCGGAACAGTCGGCACAAGTGGCAAGTCCCAGATTTGTGGTTAAGATCATCTCTATCTTGACATTTCTGGGTCGTTTTGAGCTTAGCCACTCTCTGTCGGCTGGAGATAAATGACATCTTCCACTGGTCAGAAATAAGCATCCGCTAGCTCCAATAGATGATTGACGTCAAAAAATAGATGCTTTCGGATTACCGTTTTCCAGATGTTTCCACAAATCTGTCTTAAGAATGCTTTCAGGTGAGTTGAACATGCACACCACCAATTTGCGAAAGACCGCTCGGGATTGGGAATCGTGTAAATACACGAAATCTAGATCATTCCAGAATGTTATTTTCGAAAATCTTTCGGATTGGCAATGTGAATATTGGCGAAACATGAACTTTCTGGATAGACACAATTGAGTGGAAACTTAGATTAAACAGAATGAGTTTTAAGTATCTTTTTTGTGATCTGAAAATCAAGTCCCAAGTGTCTAGTGATAGATCAAATATTTTATTACATTGACTGTAGGCTGGTTACACCAACACATAATGGGTCATGGAATGGTTGAAGAGCGTATGTTAACCATGTCAACTCCAGGCTTATACCAGCTAGTACTTGACTTTCAGTTCAGATGTTAAAAACACCAATATCTTTTTTGTAATCATGCAGTCTTGTGGCTGGTTTCAGCAGAACTTGATTCGTTGTTTTTGGCCTCAAAACTTTCGGATTTGGCACATTAGTGGATATAGGGCATAAGGGATTGCATGCATAGTTCTAAGTTCGTCAATTTTCATGCCGTAAAAAACCTTAGAACACACAGCCAATTTCATCAAGATTGTTCTGTATGAAGTGCTTTGGTGTCTTAACATGTCTAAAGTATATTCTTCTCGTTAGCGTCGCTTCTCGTAATACATCATGGCTTAATGAAATTGCCCAGCGTAGCCAATATCATTCAGCTTATTTCAAAAAATTCACTGCACTGTGACTGTGATACTGTTTTTTGTCATTGAAAACTTTGGGCACTACCTTACAAATTAGTGGTCAGGTTCTTACTTGTTTGCTAGTATGCCAAATCATTTCGAGTTTTGTGTGACAGGCAATTTATTAACTGATCCCAATTTGGACCTTGGTTGATCAACGTAAAGGAGTTTTTTTCGAATGAGAAAATTAATCGAGACTTTTTAATCTGCCGAAAGGAGTTTTTAAGCAATTTTTTTATTGTCAGAACTCCTAGTTGCAAGGCCTGTATCATTTCTTTTTGAAAGAAGTAGCTCAAACTTGCCTCGATTAACAATTCAAACTAATTTCGAGCGTTTTGATGCCCTTTCACATACATTTACTCGAAAGTGTTTTACTCGAAATAGTTTTTTTAATTGAAAATTGACATAAGATTGATATCTTTTATTCCGAAAACGCTTATTTCTTTTATTCCGAAAATGGCGTTGTCTTCCAGCCGGATTGGAAAAGCTAGTGTTTAATTTACTTTGATGTTAGCTTAAATCATTGAGCGGGTCGTACGCATTACCGAGTAATTGCTAGGAAAATGGGTTTTTGCCATTTTTACTCTTTGCAGAAATATATATTATTCTATGTTTAGTACCGATAATTAATTTAGAGGCGTAAACCGCAAAAAAGTAACAATTTCCGAGTAATAGAATAACATCATTAAGTTTTTATGAGATTTTTTAAACGGTTATTTAATTGGCCTAAAGCCTCGTAAAAAGCCGATAAGTACAACACGTTCGAAGAGGTAAATGAACTGTTTGATGGATTTTATCACATTTCAGAAACCACAGGGTTTTAGAAACCACAGGATTTTACCACAAAACAATCGTTAAAAATTTTTTGAGTTTACTAAATTTAAACTTCGGCCAGTTAATTTAGAAGCAAAACTTCGGAAATCACTTCTGAATTTATTTCGCTCCGCAAACGAATCGTAATTATTGTTCACGGAAAACATGATAATACGTCTAAACAAGCGATTTGCTCGATTAAAACATTTATACACTGAAGAATTTCCTGATCTCCAACCATATTTGATTTTTTTGACGACCGAACAGGATCTTTCCTGATTATTAAGAAAACATCAAAACTACACCCAATAGTGATTGCGTGGCTGGAGATCGATTGCAAAGCCAGCGAAGTTGATATATTCACGAACGTTCTGGAGTGGTGATACCCGAACGTGATGTCGGAGAAAGCGAAAAAACGGGAAAACCAGTAATCTGCGATGAAAGGGTTGTGCAGACAACGTGTAAAAGAAACTACAGAAAACACCTGCTTAGAGTGCATGGAATTGGAGCAACAAAAGAAATGCCTCCTAATTTTTGCAGTGAATGTCGAGATTCATTCGAAACACTGGGACATGCGCGAGAACACATTGCCTCACAACATATAATCGAGATAGAAAAGCA
This sequence comes from Symsagittifera roscoffensis, assembly GCF_963678635.1. Taxonomy (NCBI): domain Eukaryota; kingdom Metazoa; phylum Xenacoelomorpha; order Acoela; family Convolutidae; genus Symsagittifera; species Symsagittifera roscoffensis. The sequence goes on along the minus strand of NW_026971631.1, from coordinate 9,927 downwards.
TTGTGTGTTCTGTAACACTCTTTTCCCATCCTACCAAGCTTACCAAACGCATATGCAACAGAAGCATGGACTGCCAGCGTACGAGCCTAATGTCAGCAATAATATCGAAGGCGGGATCTCTGCTACACTTCAACAAAGTGCTTTTGACGGAAAGCTGAAAAAGTTTGAACTTGAGATCGAAAAAGAAGAAGTAGACATGCTTAGCCTAAAAATGAATACGAAGGAAGCAATTAACCAGCTGATTTCTGATCATATTCAGAGCGGACCTCACAAATTTCAGCTGCAAGGCAAAATTGAGCTTGTGAAGTTTGTGGAGGAAAATGACCAGTCTCATAAGACTACAATATTTGTCAACACAGCCATGTACCATTTGTACTTCGGAGGGGTAAGCGATGAAACCATTAGGCAAATGGTTGACCAAATTGTTAAGACAATTACAATAATTGGTTATCACGGGAGCGGATATGTGATAGATGAAATCAGCAGAGTCAACATTTGCCTTGCAAAAAACATTCCCCCATTCAGAGCCGGCTCATATATCCCGCTGCCGCCAAATTTGAAGAAACACAAGAGAAATGTGGTTAATGCCCAAAATACATTAGATCATAACTGTTTCCTGTTTTGCTACTACGCAGCATATCACGCGCAACCCGGAAAGCCGCCACTATACGAGACGGAACAAAGATGGCTAAAAAACGCACAGATCAGCACATACGATCGAAAATTACAACCGAATCTGGTCGATATCAACGGCGACTACCAGATGCCTATGAGCTCGTTTGACATTGAGCAGTTTGAGCTGCTCAACAATGTACTAATCAAAGTTTTCCGGTAAGCTAATTAAAAAAAATTTTTTAATTGAAAGAAAGCTCATTGACGTTATCCACAATACGAGGTTTAGTAGAATCCGGTAAAACATTTAACTCTAAGATAACCTAATTTTTTGGTTTGGATATGAGGACAACGAGCTAGCACCCGTTTACGTGTCTAGAAGATACGAATGTAGTTTTGTGGTAGACCTTCTGTTGTTGGTAAACAGTGACAACAACTACCTCATCGAAGACCTCTGTAAGATGGTGATGTTTGTGCAAAAACAGCCATACTGCGAACGAAACAAAATAGGTAGAAAGAGTTTTCATATTTGCACGTCAAGCGAAATCATGAAAAATCATCAAGAAATGTGTTATAACATGCAACGACTAACTATAAAGATGCCAAAACCCACTGAAAACCAAAAAGTTTTCAAGAATTTAAGTGCAAGATGGATTGCCACGCGCGTAATATATTTCGATCTTGAGTCAATAATTGTCCCTGGTCCGGGACCTGCCCATAATCCAGCTACTTCGCCCACTCAAACCGTGGAAATTCATAAACCATGCAGCTGTGGACTTGTTGTAGTTGAGCATGACACCTCAATTCCAATCAAGTAAGAAATGTGTAGAGGACCAGACGCTATGAAGAAGTTGAGAGAATAATTGGAATCATTAGCGAGGGAGATCTACAATGACAAACGTAAATACTCCACCTTTGTAGGACAACCCGAATTGCCGAGAGAAGCGGCAGACACTTGTGTTGGATTTGTGAGGAACAGTTCGCTGAAGAATCCATAATGGTAGTCGACCACTGCCACGTTACTAACAAATTTCTAGGTTGGGTGCATCAGGATTGTAATCTAGCAAGGAGAATGCAAAACTTCACTCCTGTAATAGCTCACAAGCTCACAATTTGTCTAACTACGACATTCATGCTTTTGTAAAAGCCCTCCACAATGCGAACATGAAAAACCAGTTTTCAGTAGTCCCCTCCACAGACAAAAAAACTATCTCGCTGACTATGTCGGTTTGGATAAAAGAAATTCAGGACAAACACGAGAAAAAAGACAAATTTATGAGAATCTTCGGTTCATAGACTCATACAAGTTTATGCTCTTTTCATTGAGTCAGCTAATTGCAAATTTGCTAACACACTGATTTCAGCTGATGGAAACACAGTTTGCATCTATGGTTTACTCACAAAAGCAAATAGACCTCCTTAAACAAAGGGGCTTACTCACGGATATGCCGTCAGTTTTCCAGAAAGCGATCGATCACACGCTAACAAATCGCAAAAGTACTTACACATATCTTGTACTTACACATATCTAATTGTTACCAAAGGATCGGTGGAGGCACAAAAAACACATTGCAGAAAGTCTTAGGAAAACTCAGTGAAAAAAATCTCGACATCTCTATCGACAAAAGTAAGTTTGCAATTAAATTGAATGGCTAGGTTGTAATATAGATAACGAGGGCACAACACTCTCAAAAAGAGAAACAGAAGCAAAAGAAAGGTTATCTCCATCTAAAACAATCAAATAATTTTAAAACTTAACTGGTTCAAAACACTATCTCACAGGATGCATTCCCCACCTGGCACAAACTCACACAGCTCTAAGTAGTTTGCTAAAAACACAGAAAAACACGAAAAAATACATTGGACATCAGAAAATGCATCAACATTCATCAAGATTAAAAACACTAATGGCTCATATTACAAAAAACAAACATTTTGACAAAAACTTCGAAATACGCGTGATTTCTGACAGATCAATTTCCTTTTTCGACGCTGTCCTAGAATAAAACACATCAGAAGGTTAGGTGGTAATTGCATATGCGTCAATATTTTTCAAATACTCATTAAACTAGCTAGAACTCTTGAAGGTCTTTTGTTCAAAAGCGAGCACCGCGCCGACTGATCCAAAAGCGCGCGGAAAATGAAAGAACGCAAACAAGCCAATCTAATTCTCAAGTGCATTCCAGCACTTTCACACACTGAATGAGCGGCCAAGTATCTCAACAAATTCTAAGTCAATTGCTCATAAGTTATTTCAAAGTTTAGTCGGAACAATGAATAGAAAAATCGATTTTGACAGATTTTCACAAGTACGGCCAAACGCAAAAAATAAGCGAAAATTAAAAAATTACCAGCATTTGAAGAAAGTTTTACTCCGGAAAACGAGAGTGACATAGAACTCAACAGAACCAGTCGCCAAACAGAAAAGTGGCAAGAAGAATTCTATACAGTAGAGAACACGAAGACATAGACGATGGACGAAAAAACAATATATCACTTCCTGTTGGATCTCTCCTTCGTTACGTTTCCTTAGGTGGTTATCGGGTCCGGATTCCCAAGTGCCCTGGCTAAAATTGATTACCCGGCTCCACCCAATTTTCTCGTCGACAGTAGTAGTTTGGCGGCCACTGGCGTGCTCTTTCTTTTTCTCCCATTTTGATGAAGTTGTGGTGTTTTCCAAGGCCCATGATTCCGAGGGAGCTGACGAGGCTGACGTTTTGCTATACGGCTGCTTCTCTTGTATGCCCGACATTTTGATTCCGTATGGAACTTCATTCCTCTTGTTGGTGTTCGTTGTGTTGGTTTTTCCCCTGTTCTTTTTCTTGTGGATTATCTTTTGATCGGACACTCCTGTAGCTCCTTTAGAGTTAGGTTCACTGGTAGTCGTGTTGTGTCCTCTCGAAATCTAAAATCCACAAACAAACACATTTTCTCCGAGAGGATTTATATGGTACCTAGTCGCTAAGTCGTGACAGCCGACATGAACCGTAGATTAGGGAATCGATTGGGAACGAACGCAAGCCCAATTTTCCTTGTAGTCTTGCTTGTTTTCCCTTTGTTTGTACCAAAGACTTTTGCGTCCACAGTTTTGTTTTTTTTTTGTTTAAGTTTTTTTGTTCTTTTTCATTCGTTGTTTATGTTATTTTTTACTGTACTACTTGTTCACATTCGTTTTTGATATTTAGTTTAACTTGTTGCGTAATACTTTTAAATCTCATATGTTTTTTTTTCTTTTTCAGGAGCTAACTACCACCCACTTTTCACGTCTCTGTTTGATCTGTTTGATGGCTGTGCGCTGTTTTTAGCTGGAGTAGGTTGAATGGTTACAGGCCTAGGATTGTTCTTTTTATTGTGTTATCGTCTTCTGACAAATTGGAAATCGTGTATTACTTCTGCTGGAAATGGAGGATGCTTCAATTTTTGCGATCTAAACGTGTTTGGGGTGTTTAGTGTTTTGCCAATTTAAAAAAATTAGTGGAATAAGTGTTGCTAGATTTGAGGATAGACAATTAGCTTTTCTTTCCATGTGTGCTTAAGATGGTTTTGTTTTTATTGTTCCGTGTTGATTTTTATGTAACGCTAGGATGGTTTCTGAGACTTGCCGTTGAGTGTTGTTCGTTTCAATTCTCATATTTTCGAGTCGCCATTTAAGTGTTTGTATCAATTTTTCAACCACTCATTTTGATCTTTGGTCCTTAATCCGGCGTTTTATGTTTTTTGTTTTGCAATTGTTAACACGTTTTTGGCTTGGAATCTTTGTGCCTGATTGAATCTTAGCTTACGTGGTTATCCCTTTTTTGATATGCAATGTTGCATAAATTTCGATGCGATGTCTGATGTTCTGTTTGAAACTACTTTTGCTGTAGGAAACTTTGACCACTTGTCTGTGGCAACTAGTATATAATCATCTTCATTTATCTCCTCGGAAAGAGGTCCCACTAAACCTAATTTCTCTTGTAAGTTAAGTTCGACAACACGTAACATTTAGAATAATTGTTTTCCCCTATGATTGATTTCAAGTTTTTACCCCGGTCCGTATACTCTTGACATCCTTCTATCATGTACACAAACAATCTGTGGATGTAAAGAATCGAGATATGTTTAGCATGTTTTGTAGAAACGAGATACGTCTTGCATGTCCTCCGAGTTGGGATGATTTAGGTGCAAGTATCTCAACAAAATCTAAGTTAATTGCTCATAAGTTATTTCAAAATTTATTCGGAACAATGAATAGAAAAATTGATTTTGTCAGAATTTCACAAGTACGGCCAAACGCAAAAAAGAAGCGAAAACAAAAAAAATTACAAAGTATTTGAAGGAAGTTTTACTCCGGAAAACGAGAGTGACGTAGAACTCAACAGAACCAGTCGCCAAACAGAAAAGTGACAAGAAGAATTCTATACAGATGAGAACAAGAAGACATAGACGATGGACGAAAAAACAATATATCACTTCCTGTTGGATCTCTCCTTCGTTACGTTTCCTTAGGTGGTTATCGGGTCCGGGTTCCCAAGTGCCCTGGCTAAAATTGATTACCCGGCTCCACCCGATTTTCTCGTCGACAGTAGTAGTTTGGCGGACACTGGCGTTCTCTTTCTTTTTCTCCCATTTTGATGAAGTTGTGGTGTTTTCCAAGGCCCATGATTCCAAGTGAGCTGACGAGGCTGACGTTTTGCTATACGGCTGCTTCTCTTGTATGCCCGACATTTTGATTCCGTATGGAACTTCATTCCTCTTGTTGGTGTTCGTTGTGTTGGTTTTTCCCCTGTTCTTTTTCTTGTGGATTATCTTTTGATCGGACACTCCTGTAGCTCCTTTAGAGTTAGGTTCACTGGTAGTCGTGTTGTGTCCTCTCGAAATCTAAAATCCACAAACAAACACATTTTCTCCGAGAGGATTTATATGGTACCTAGTCGCTAAGTCGTGACAGCCGACATGAACCGTAGATTAGGGAATCGATTGGGAACGAACGCAAGCCCAATTTTTCTTAGTATTCTTGGTTGTTTTCCCTTTGTTTGTACCGAAAACTTTTGCGTCCATAGTTTTGTTTTTTTTTTGTGGAAGTTTTTTTTGTTCTTTATCATTCGTTGATTATGTTATTTTTTACTGTACTACTTGTTTACATTAGTTTTTGATATTTAGTTTAACTTTTTGCTGAATACTTTTATATCTCATATGTTTTTTTTTCTTTTTCAGGAGCGAACTTCCACCCACTTTTCACATCTCTGTTTGATGGATGTGCGCTGTTTTTAGCTGGAGTAGGTTGAATGGTTTCAGGCCTAGGATTCTTCTTTTTATTGTGTTATTCTGACAAATTGGAAGTCGTGTATTACTTCTGCTGGAAATGGAGGATGCTTCAATTTTTGCGATCTAAACGTGTTTGGGGTGTATAGTGTTTTGCCAATTTAAAAAATTTAGTGAAATGTGTGTTGCTAGATTTGAGGATAGACTATTAGCTTTTCTTTCCATGTGTGCTTAAGATGGTTTTGTTTTTGTTGTTCCGTGTTGATTTTTATGTAACGCTAGGATGGTTTCTGAGACTTGCCGTTGAGTGTTGTTCGTTTCAATTCTCATGTTTTCTAGTCGGCATTTAAGTGTTTGTATCAAACTTTCTACCACTCATTTTGATCTTTGGTCCTTAATCCGGTGTTTTATGTTTTTTGATTTGCAATTGTTAACTAATTTTTGGCTTGGAAGTTTTGTGCCTGATTGAATCTTAGCTTACGTGGTTATCCCTTTTTTGATATGCAATGTTGCATAAATGTCGATGCGATGTCTGATGTTCTGTTTGAAACTATTTTTGCTGTAGGAAACTTTGACCACTTGTCTGTGGTAACTAGTAAATAATCATCTTCATTTATCTCCTCGGGAAGAGGTCCCGCAAAACCTATTTTCTCTTGTAAGTAAAGTTCGACAACACATAACATTTAGAATAATTGTTTTCCCCTATGATTGGTTTCAATTTTTTTACCCCGGTCCGTATACTCTTGACAGCCTTCTATCATGTACACAAATAGTCTGTGGATGTAAAGAATCGAGATATGTTTAGCATGTTTTGAAGAAGCGAGATATGTCTAGCATGTCCTCCGAGTTGGGACGATTTAGGTGCAAACTATCGATTACTGTCTGCCGAGGTTGAGTGGGAAGTACAATTCGCTTCGTCTATGAGCAGGCAATCAACTCCTATGTGAGAGCGCTGTCGTGTGTTGTACCAGTACTGGCCGAACGACATCTTGAGACCTTCGCAGTCTTGGCTTTCTACGAAATAAAGTAGTGGGCGAACTTTTCTGTCTTTTCGGGTTTTGGCATTCCTAAAAACTGAATGCTAGCTTTTTTTGCAGTTTTTTCCTGTACAGCAGTGTGTCCTAATCGATTTCCGTGATAATTTCATGTTGACTGCAGCTACCAGTCCTTTTATTACCAGCTCATGGCTGGCATCAAGTTGTTTCTGTGTTTCAGTCATTTTGGGCGGTTCATGTTTGGTTGAGATTCTGCCTGAAGTGTCAAATTTGAATCCACGCGGTTCACGCAGTATTCGTATTTTTTTTGTCTTGGTTGATATTTCGTTTTGTAAATCCGTCTACTGCAATTTTGTCTCCGTTTGTGTGGAAGATGGTGTGGTAGTCTGGTGCTTGTTTTTCAGGATGTGTTTCCGGTTTCAGTATTTGTTTACATAGTTGACATTTTTCGCGTCCTCTCGGCGTGTGCTGTTGTCACTGAAGACAATTTTTTGAATTGTTTATTTTTTCACTTTTTCCACTGGCACGTTTGATGTTTTCTCGAGCGTCCCTGATTGTGGCTGGTGATGGTTAAGTACCGGGTGGCTGATATATTTTTCTTTCGTCCTTCGCCTATGCCATCGTGGATATCCTTCCTATCGGATTCATCGAGCTATCTTCCTATTGGGCGACACTTTTTGTTGAGTTCACTGTTACTTTCGTTTTCCGGAATAAACCTTCTTTCAAAGCCTCTTTTGTTTTAGCTTCTTCTTTGTGTTTGTCAAAACTTGTGCAAAACTGATATATCGATTTTCTATTCAGTGTTGTGACTGTATTTTCGAACTTATGAGGGAACGATTGAGATTTTTTTGAGATACTTGACTTTTTACGCAGTAAATGAAAAGTTTGGAAGGCGTGTGAGATTTTGATTGACTTGTTACCGTTCTTTCTTTTTCTGCGCGTTTTTTGATCGGTCGGCAATTTGCTCGCTTTTGATTGGCAAAATCGTTTGAAGTTAGGTTGTCAATCATCTCATGATTTTTCATGAAAAGTTGATTGACGCCACAAAAACTTTCTCATCAAACTCTATGGTAGGTGTTGCTAATTCAACCGAGTTTTAATACCCGTATTCAGTTAATATCATTCACACCCCGCCAAACGTTTAATATCAAAGTTGAGCGGGTTTAGCCAATGGATCCATCATGTTAGTCTGCTTTAGCTAGTTTTTGGTCTTTCTGTTTTTGTCGTATAAAAAATATTTGGAGAAATAGAAACAAGGTAGAAAATTTAAAACTGAAAATTGGAATTAAATTTCAAAATTGTCCTAATTAAGATATGTTATTTTCCTCACCGAGGGATGACATCCGGCTTGATTGGCAAAACTTTTGCTTGACTAAATTGATGTTTACTCACTTCCTTGGGCTGGTCATTTGACCCTGTATGATTTACAAAAACGCATCATCACGATATGTTGAGTAGAACATATAAAAGACAATACGAGCTAGCTGTTTTATTTGAGTTCTCAGTTAGTGATATTTGTTATTTTCCAATCTGTTCGGAGTCAACTTTAACACATATCAACACTCGCGTTTGGACATATGGAATAAATCACCTTGATATCCGTAATGTGTTATCACGAAGATTTTTGCGTGGCGGTCGGCACTGTTGATTGAGATCACCATTATTATTGTCATTTCTATGTCATCCCCACCAAATACATCCTCCGTCAGCTGTCAGTATACCAGATCTACTACTGCTCCTAATAATGTCTCCTCCAGTCCATTATATTGTTGACGTCGAGAAACTTCGACCTTTTCGAAATGTCGTTTTATTGTTAACTTTCCAGGTTGACGTAATAGGAATGCTTCCAAGTGAGTTGAACAGAGTCCGTAACGAATTGGTGGAAAAATTAAACTTTTTGAATTGGCGAAAAGGGTCCCAATCTGTTTGGCGATGTATATATTCTTCCAGGTGGAGATCTCTGCGGATCAACGTAGTCGGGGTCGTTCGGACTGCCTCACCAATCCGGGTTGGCAAAATAATCACCCTACAGTTATGCAAAACAAGGATCCTTTGGTGCTGGAATGTTTACTGCGAAAATTTTTTGACTCAGTTTTAGAACTAATTGTACCAATGCGAAGTTGATCAGACTGACCGTTTTTAGTTGTGGACGAATGATTTTATCTACGACTTTATTTGTATAGGTTTCGGCTATTTTTGTAGTTCTCTCCCTGAAGTCTTATTTTTTTGTTTTACCTTAGTTGTATTTTTATCATTTCAGCACGAAAAAAAAAACCGAGAAAAAATCAATTCGGTCGGAAGAAATAGACATTGCCATTAAATTTGTGCCATTTGAAATTTTCCGGATCAGTGAATAGGATATTCTCTGAGTTTTTCACCGCAATAACGCAAAGTATCCATAAAAAAATTTTCTAAGCGCCGTTTTGGGTCTGATAATTTCAAAAAAATGATGAGGATAATTATGTCCTTTAAACTATTCTAGACAAACTTCACAGTTTAATTGAATGAAAAATATGTTTTTACATCAAGTTTACAATGCGAACCCATTCCCCATAAATGCCGTAGGAACCGTAATCCAATCCCCGGCAAACAGCTCTCAACCCGCGTTATGACAGGCGGATCAACTCACCTTGATCCCCGTACTGTTAATACAGATACTTTTGTGTGACGAACGGCACATCAGCCATGCCTCAAAATGATGATTACTATTATCATCGTCATTTCTAAGTCATCCGCAGCAAAGACATCCTCTGTTAGCTGGATATATCAGATCTACTACTCTAATTAAGTCTCATCCAGTCTCATTATATTGTTGACGTCGAGAAACTTCGACCTTTTTTGATACTTCTCCAGGTTGGCGTAATAGGATTGCTTCCAGAAGAGTTGAACAGGGTCTTCAACTAGTTGGCGCAAAATTGAACTTTCCGAAATGGCAAAAAAAGTCCGAAAAAGTTTGGCGATGTATTAAATCTTCCAGGTGTAACCATGCGGATCAACGTAATCGCGGTCGTTCGGATTGGTTGACCCATCCGGGTTGGCGAAACAATCATCCTCAGGATGTGCAAAACATGAAATC
>NW_026971630.1:5000-16769 GCF_963678635.1 Symsagittifera roscoffensis | reverse complement strand
ACTGATCGAAGCGGAAGACCCCTATTTTGAGCTGAAAAATGGGGGTCTCAGGGCTCTAAAACGCTTGTTTGAGCTTGAAGGAGTGCTCGCACAGCTCACTTTCAATTTTAGCGAAGTTAGATATGCTTGATGGTCAGCTGCATGAAAAAGATGGGAGCTGTGCGACCAGTGGTTCAAAAGTTATGACCCGAGCCGTAAACAAGCTCAAAATGAGGTCCAAAACTGACGAAGTTGCTTCAGTTGGCTTGAAAGTTAACAAAGCTTGCTCGTAGAGCTTCCGGGATAAGCCCATTCGCTTCCTCGTGAAAAATAGGTCTTAGAACCACCTTAGATGAGCTTGCGCGACCCTTGGTTGAGCTGCAGGAGCGACTGATCGAAGCGGAAGACCCCTATTTTGAGCTGAAAAATGGGGGTCTCAGGGCTCTAAAACGCTTGTTTGAGCTTGAAGGAGTGCTCGCACAGCTCACTTTCAATTTTAGCGAAGTTAGATATGCTTGATGGTCAGCTGCATGAAAAAGATGGGAGCTGTGCGACCAGTGGTTCAAAAGTTATGACCCGAGCCGTAAACAAGCTCAAAATGAGGTCCAAAACTGACGAAGTTGCTTCAGTTGGCTTGAAAGTTAACAAAGCTTGCTCGTAGAGCTTCCGGGATAAGCCCATTCGCTTCCTCGTGAAAAATAGGTCTTAGAACCACCTTAGATGAGCTTGCGCGACCCTTGGTTGAGCTGCAGGAGCGACTGATCGAAGCGGAAGACCCCTATTTTGAGCTGAAAAATGGGGGTCTCAGGGCTCTAAAACGCTTGTTTGAGCTTGAAGGAGTGCTCGCACAGCTCACTTTCAATTTTAGCGAAGTTAGATATGCTTGATGGTCAGCTGCATGAAAAAGATGGGAGCTGTGCGACCAGTGGTTCAAAAGTTATGACCCGAGCCGTAAACAAGCTCAAAATGAGGTCCAAAACTGACGAAGTTGCTTCAGTTGGCTTGAAAGTTAACAAAGCTTGCTCGTAGAGCTTCCGGGATAAGCCCATTCGCTTCCTCGTGAAAAATAGGTCTTAGAACCACCTTAGATGAGCTTGCGCGACCCTTGGTTGAGCTGCAGGAGCGACTGATCGAAGCGGAAGACCCCTATTTTGAGCTGAAAAATGGGGGTCTCAGGGCTCTAAAACGCTTGTTTGAGCTTGAAGGAGTGCTCGCACAGCTCACTTTCAATTTTAGCGAAGTTAGATATGCTTGATGGTCAGCTGCATGAAAAAGATGGGAGCTGTGCGACCAGTGGTTCAAAAGTTATGACCCGAGCCGTAAACAAGCTCAAAATGAGGTCCAAAACTGACGAAGTTGCTTCAGTTGGCTTGAAAGTTAACAAAGCTTGCTCGTAGAGCTTCCGGGATAAGCCCATTCGCTTCCTCGTGAAAAATAGGTCTTAGAACCACCTTAGATGAGCTTGCGCGACCCTTGGTTGAGCTGCAGGAGCGACTGATCGAAGCGGAAGACCCCTATTTTGAGCTGAAAAATGGGGGTCTCAGGGCTCTAAAACGCTTGTTTGAGCTTGAAGGAGTGCTCGCACAGCTCCCTTTTAATTTTAGCGAAGTTAGATATGCTTGATGGTCAGCTGCATGAAAAAGATGGGAGCTGTGCGACCAGTGGTTCAAAAGTTATGACCCGAGCCGTAAACAAGCTCAAAATGAGGTCCAAAACTGACGAAGTTGCTTCAGTTGGCTTGAAAGTTAACAAAGCTTGCTCGTAGAGCTTCCGGGATAAGCCCATTCGCTTCCTCGTGAAAAATAGGTCTTAGAACCACCTTAGATGAGCTTGCGCGACCCTTGGTTGAGCTGCAGGAGCGACTGATCGAAGCGGAAGACCCCTATTTTGAGCTGAAAAATGGGGGTCTCAGGGCTCTAAAACGCTTGTTTGAGCTTGAAGGAGTGCTCGCACAGCTCACTTTCAATTTTAGCGAAGTTAGATATGCTTGATGGTCAGCTGCATGAAAAAGATGGGAGCTGTGCGACCAGTGGTTCAAAAGTTATGACCCGAGCCGTAAACAAGCTCAAAATGAGGTCCAAAACTGACGAAGTTGCTTCAGTTGGCTTGAAAGTTAACAAAGCTTGCTCGTAGAGCTTCCGGGATAAGCCCATTCGCTTCCTCGTGAAAAATAGGTCTTAGAACCACCTTAGATGAGCTTGCGCGACCCTTGGTTGAGCTGCAGGAGCGACTGATCGAAGCGGAAGACCCCTATTTTGAGCTGAAAAATGGGGGTCTCAGGGCTCTAAAACCCTTGTTTGAGCTTGAAGGAGTGCTCGCACAGCTCACTTTCAATTTTAGCGAAGTTAGATATGCTTGATGGTCAGCTGCATGAAAAAGATGGGAGCTGTGCGACCAGTGGTTCAAAAGTTATGACCCGAGCCGTAAACAAGCTCAAAATGAGGTCCAAAACTGACGAAGTTGCTTCAGTTGGCTTGAAAGTTAACAAAGCTTGCTCGTAGAGCTTCCGGGATAAGCCCATTCGCTTCCTCGTGAAAAATAGGTCTTAGAACCACCTTAGATGAGCTTGCGCGACCCTTGGTTGAGCTGCAGGAGCGACTGATCGAAGCGGAAGACCCCTATTTTGAGCTGAAAAATGGGGGTCTCAGGGCTCTAAAACGCTTGTTTGAGCTTGAAGGAGTGCTCGCACAGCTCACTTTCAATTTTAGCGAAGTTAGATATGCTTGATGGTCAGCTGCATGAAAAAGATGGGAGCTGTGCGACCAGTGGTTCAAAAGTTATGACCCGAGCCGTAAACAAGCTCAAAATGAGGTCCAAAACTGACGAAGTTGCTTCAGTTGGCTTGAAAGTTAACAAAGCTTGCTCGTAGAGCTTCCGGGATAAGCCCATTCGCTTCCTCGTGAAAAATAGGTCTTAGAACCACCTTAGATGAGCTTGCGCGACCCTTGGTTGAGCTGCAGGAGCGACTGATCGAAGCGGAAGACCCCTATTTTGAGCTGAAAAATGGGGGTCTCAGGGCTCTAAAACGCTTGTTTGAGCTTGAAGGAGTGCTCGCACAGCTCACTTTCAATTTTAGCGAAGTTAGATATGCTTGATGGTCAGCTGCATGAAAAAGATGGGAGCTGTGCGACCAGTGGTTCAAAAGTTATGACCCGAGCCGTAAACAAGCTCAAAATGAGGTCCAAAACTGACGAAGTTGCTTCAGTTGGCTTGAAAGTTAACAAAGCTTGCTCGTAGAGCTTCCGGGATAAGCCCATTCGCTTCCTCGTGAAAAATAGGTCTTAGAACCACCTTAGATGAGCTTGCGCGACCCTTGGTTGAGCTGCAGGAGCGACTGATCGAAGCGGAAGACCCCTATTTTGAGCTGAAAAATGGGGGTCTCAGGGCTCTAAAACGCTTGTTTGAGCTTGAAGGAGTGCTCGCACAGCTCCCTTTCAATTTTAGCGAAGTTAGATATGCTTGATGGTCAGCTGCATGAAAAAGATGGGAGCTGTGCGACCAGTGGTTCAAAAGTTATGACCCGAGCCGTAAACAAGCTCAAAATGAGGTCCAAAACTGACGAAGTTGCTTCAGTTGGCTTGAAAGTTAACAAAGCTTGCTCGTAGAGCTTCCGGGATAAGCCCATTCGCTTCCTCGTGAAAAATAGGTCTTAGAACCACCTTAGATGAGCTTGCGCGACCCTTGGTTGAGCTGCAGGAGCGACTGATCGAAGCGGAAGACCCCTATTTTGAGCTGAAAAATGGGGGTCTCAGGGCTCTAAAACGCTTGTTTGAGCTTGAAGGAGTGCTCGCACAGCTCACTTTCAATTTTAGCGAAGTTAGATATGCTTGATGGTCAGCTGCATGAAAAAGATGGGAGCTGTGCGACCAGTGGTTCAAAAGTTATGACCCGAGCCGTAAACAAGCTCAAAATGAGGTCCAAAACTGACGAAGTTGCTTCAGTTGGCTTGAAAGTTAACAAAGCTTGCTCGTAGAGCTTCCGGGATAAGCCCATTCGCTTCCTCGTGAAAAATAGGTCTTAGAACCACCTTAGATGAGCTTGCGCGACCCTTGGTTGAGCTGCAGGAGCGACTGATCGAAGCGGAAGACCCCTATTTTGAGCTGAAAAATGGGGGTCTCAGGGCTCTAAAACGCTTGTTTGAGCTTGAAGGAGTGCTCGCACAGCTCACTTTCAATTTTAGCGAAGTTAGATATGCTTGATGGTCAGCTGCATGAAAAAGATGGGAGCTGTGCGACCAGTGGTTCAAAAGTTATGACCCGAGCCGTAAACAAGCTCAAAATGAGGTCCAAAACTGACGAAGTTGCTTCAGTTGGCTTGAAAGTTAACAAAGCTTGCTCGTAGAGCTTCCGGGATAAGCCCATTCGCTTCCTCGTGAAAAATAGGTCTTAGAACCACCTTAGATGAGCTTGCGCGACCCTTGGTTGAGCTGCAGGAGCGACTGATCGAAGCGGAAGACCCCTATTTTGAGCTGAAAAATGGGGGTCTCAGGGCTCTAAAACGCTTGTTTGAGCTTGAAGGAGTGCTCGCACAGCTCACTTTCAATTTTAGCGAAGTTAGATATGCTTGATGGTCAGCTGCATGAAAAAGATGGGAGCTGTGCGACCAGTGGTTCAAAAGTTATGACCCGAGCCGTAAACAAGCTCAAAATGAGGTCCAAAACTGACGAAGTTGCTTCAGTTGGCTTGAAAGTTAACAAAGCTTGCTCGTAGAGCTTCCGGGATAAGCCCATTCGCTTCCTCGTGAAAAATAGGTCTTAGAACCACCTTAGATGAGCTTGCGCGACCCTTGGTTGAGCTGCAGGAGCGACTGATCGAAGCGGAAGACCCCTATTTTGAGCTGAAAAATGGGGGTCTCAGGGCTCTAAAACGCTTGTTTGAGCTTGAAGGAGTGCTCGCACAGCTCACTTTCAATTTTAGCGAAGTTAGATATGCTTGATGGTCAGCTGCATGAAAAAGATGGGAGCTGTGCGACCAGTGGTTCAAAAGTTATGACCCGAGCCGTAAACAAGCTCAAAATGAGGTCCAAAACTGACGAAGTTGCTTCAGTTGGCTTGAAAGTTAACAAAGCTTGCTCGTAGAGCTTCCGGGATAGGCCCATTCGCTTCCTCGTGAAAAATAGGTCTTAGAACCACCTTAGATGAGCTTGCGCGACCCTTGGTTGAGCTGCAGGAGCGACTGATCGAAGCGGAAGACCCCTATTTTGAGCTGAAAAATGGGGGTCTCAGGGCTCTAAAACGCTTGTTTGAGCTTGAAGGAGTGCTCGCACAGCTCACTTTCAATTTTAGCGAAGTTAGATATGCTTTATGGTCAGCTGCATGAAAAAGATGGGAGCTGTGCGACTAGTGGTTCAAAAGTTATGACCCGAGCCGTAAACAAGCTCAAAATGAGGTCCAAAACTGACGAAGTTGCTTCAGTTGGCTTGAAAGTTAACAAAGCTTGCTCGTAGAGCTTCCGGGATAAGCCCATTCGCTTCCTCGTGAAAAATAGGTCTTAGAACCACCTTAGATGAGCTTGCGCGACCCTTGGTTGAGCAGCAGGAGCGACTGATCGAAGCGGAAGACCCCTATTTTGAGCTGAAAAATGGGGGTCTCAGGGCTCTAAAACGCTTGTTTGAGCTTGAAGGAGTGCTCGCACAGCTCACTTTCAATTTTAGCGAAGTTAGATATGCTTGATGGTCAGCTGCATGAAAAAGATGGGAGCTGTGCGACCAGTGGTTCAAAAGTTATGACCCGAGCCGTAAACAAGCTCAAAATGAGGTCCAAAACTGACGAAGTTGCTTCAGTTGGCTTGAAAGTTAACAAAGCTTGCTCGTAGAGCTTCCGGGATAGGCCCATTCGCTTCCTCGTGAAAAATAGGTCTTAGAACCACCTTAGATGAGCTTGCGCGACCCTTGGTTGAGCTGCAGGAGCGACTGATCGAAGCGGAAGACCCCTATTTTGAGCTGAAAAATGGGGGTCTCAGGGCTCTAAAACGCTTGTTTGAGCTTGAAGGAGTGCTCGCACAGCTCACTTTCAATTTTAGCGAAGTTAGATATGCTTTATGGTCAGCTGCATGAAAAAGATGGGAGCTGTGCGACCAGTGGTTCAAAAGTTATGACCCGAGCCGTAAACAAGCTCAAAATGAGGTCCAAAACTGACGAAGTTGCAACAGTTGGCTTGAAAGTTAACAAAGCTTGCTCGTAGAGCTTCCGGGATAGGCCCATTCGCTTCCTCGTGAAAAATAGGTCTTAGAACCACCTTAGATGAGCTTGCGCGACCCTTGGTTGAGCTGCAGGAGCGACTGATCGAAGCGGAAGACCCCTATTTTGAGCTGAAAAATGGGGGTCTCAGGGCTCTAAAACGCTTGTTTGAGCTTGAAGGAGTGCTCGCACAGCTCACTTTCAATTTTAGCGAAGTTAGATATGCTTGGTGGTCAGCTGCATGAAAAAGATGGGAGCTGTGCGACCAGTGGTTCAAAAGTTATGACCCGAGCCGTAAACAAGCTCAAAATGAGGTCCAAAACTGACGAAGTTGCTTCAGTTGGCTTGAAAGTTAACAAAGCTTGCTCGTAGAGCTTCCGGGATAGGCCCATTCGCTTCCTCGTGAAAAATAGGTCTTAGAACCACCTTAGATGAGCTTGCGCGACCCTTGGTTGAGCTGCAGGAGCGACTGATCGAAGCGGAAGACCCCTATTTTGAGCTGAAAAATGGGGGTCTCAGGGCTCTAAAACGCTTGTTTGAGCTTGAAGGAGTGCTCGCACAGCTCACTTTCAATTTTAGCGAAGTTAGATATGCTTGATGGTCAGCTGCATGAAAAAGATGGGAGCTGTGCGACCAGTGGTTCAAAAGTTATGACCCGAGCCGTAAACAAGCTCAAAATGAGGTCCAAAACTGACGAAGTTGCTTCAGTTGGCTTGAAAGTTAACAAAGCTTGCTCGTAGAGCTTCCGGGATAAGCCCATTCGCTTCCTCGTGAAAAATAGGTCTTAGAACCACCTTAGATGAGCTTGCGCGACCCTTGGTTGAGCTGCAGGAGCGACTGATCGAAGCGGAAGACCCCTATTTTGAGCTGAAAAATGGGGGTCTCAGGGCTCTAAAACGCTTGTTTGAGCTTGAAGGAGTGCTCGCACAGCTCACTTTCAATTTTAGCGAAGTTAGATATGCTTGATGGTCAGCTGCATGAAAAAGATGGGAGCTGTGCGACCAGTGGTTCAAAAGTTATGACCCGAGCCGTAAACAAGCTCAAAATGAGGTCCAAAACTGACGAAGTTGCTTCAGTTGGCTTGAAAGTTAACAAAGCTTGCTCGTAGAGCTTCCGGGATAAGCCCATTCGCTTCCTCGTGAAAAATAGGTCTTAGAACCACCTTAGATGAGCTTGCGCGACCCTTGGTTGAGCTGCAGGAGCGACTGATCGAAGCGGAAGACCCCTATTTTGAGCTGAAAAATGGGGGTCTCAGGGCTCTAAAACGCTTGTTTGAGCTTGAAAGAGTGCTCGCACAGCTCACTTTTAATTTTAGCGAAGTTAGATATGCTTGATGGTCAGCTGCATGAAAAAGATGGGAGCTGTGCGACCAGTGGTTCAAAAGTTATGACCCGAGCCGTAAACTCTGTAATTCGATTTTTCAGCTCGAAATTGCAGAAAAACAGCTGTTTAGGCATGAAGGAGTGCTCGCACAGCTAACTTTCAATTTTAGCGTAGAGAGCTCTGTGTGAGGGCTAGTTGGTGTAGAAAGCTCAGTCCAATCGGACCAGTGGTGTAAAAGTTATAGCGCTTTGGCTGAACTGCAATTTTGAGCTCAAAAAGTGACGAAGTTTAGAAGAATGAAATTTCGGGCAACAAAAAATTGTTCAATTTTAATATAATTATAACCGCTGGAAAGCCCTTGAGCATAGCTTTCTAATGGTATATTACAATTTTTTTTACTAAAATTAGTTTAGGTTCCAGCTCGAGTTAAAAATTGACTTTTGCTATTTTTTCAAAAAAAAAAAAAAATTTCACTTCAGTCTCTTGCATTTTTGGTCAACAAAAAACTGTGCGATTCACTTCGGGTAAAAAGCGTTGGAAAGTACATGGGCAGGGCTTTCCGGGCGTGTTTTCAAAAGTTATTTTGAGCAAAAATTGAGCAAATGGTGAGCATTTGAAAAAAAAAAATTTTTCCCCAGAAATACTCATTTAGGAGATTTCTGTGTATTATAGGGGGAGGGTAGTAGCGAGAATTTTCAAAAAAATTTTGAAAAATTTCAAAATTTTTGAAAATTTTTTTTTTACTTCCTAACCTCAAAAGCGTATCAGAAAGGCGTAATTTGATGAGACTTGACCACTGGTAAAGTATCATCGCTCGATTTCGCCTCAGTAAGGAGAACCATCCAAGGTTCGAAAAGAACGAAGGTCAGATAGTTTATAACTAGAAAGCAGAACCAAAACTGCCTTAAAGGCTTTGTGTAGTTGAGCAAAGTCTCTTCTCGAGAAGGCTAAGCCAAATGCCTCGTCATTGTTGACGCCAAAAGCAGGTAGCCAAATGCCTCGTCATTGTTGACGCCAAAAGGAAGTCGCTCAAACTTGGGTATTCTGTTGATCAAAAAGCTGTTTAGATGGTAGCTTAGGAGTAACTTCTCCTAGATAAGCTTGTTTGTTGGTCGTTTAAACAGTGTACGATTTTCAGTTTGCTTTCGTTAGAGAAAGACTGAGGAAAGCGAAGGCCCGAATGCTTAAGAACAGGGTGATCTATGCTTGGGTAATCACACTTAGTACGAGAGGAACAGTGTGTTCAGTTCCCTGGTTTCAAGCGTCTGCCTGAGAAGGCGGATGCGAAGCTACAATTGATGACCTAAAGCGTAGATTGAATTGCTCTATCTGCATCATGAAAATTGCCTTTAATGGTTTAAATTGGCAGTATCAAGTATATTGATGCTGTTGACCCCGATGTCAGATAGGAATGCAATCCCCCATTGATGATGGGAGGTCGCTCGAACTTGGGTATTCTGTTGATCAAAGAGCTGTTTAGATGTAGTACCGGTGTGATACATGTGATTGCATTGAGAGAGCGTTTAAACAGTGTTCGATCTTCAGTTTGCCTTCGTAAGAGTAAGACTGAGAAAAGCGAGGGCCCAAACGCTCAAAAACAGGGTGATCTATGCTTGGGTAACACTTAGTACGAGAGGAACAGTGTGTTCAGTTCCCTGGTTTCAAGCGTCTGCCTGAGAAGGCGGATGCGAAGCTACAATTGATGACCTAAAGCGTAGATTGAATTGCTCTATCTGCATCATGAAAATTGCCTTTAATGGTTTAAATTGGCAGTATCAAGTATATTGATGCTGTTGACCCCGATGTCAGATAGGAATGCAATCCCCCATTGATGATGGGAGGTCACTCAAACTTGGGTATTCTGTTGATCAAAGAGCTGTTCAGATGTAGTACCGGTGTGATACATGTGATTGCATTGAGAGCGCGTTTAAACAGTGTTCGATCTTCAGTTTGCCGTTGTAAGAGAAAGACTGAGGAAAGCGAAGGCCCAAATGCTTAAGAACAGGGTGGTCCAGACAGCTCAAAGTCCGACTGCGGTTGGCTTTGTTCTAATCGAGTGAACACTTACTTTTGGAGAAATCCGATCGTAGGAGTGATCAGTCTTCGGATTGATCCGGTTCTTTTACTGGTGTATCTGTCAGATCCTTAGGGACTGGATAGAACACTTAAGCAAGTCGCTCGAACTTGGGTATTCTGTTGATCAAAGAGCTGTTCAGATGTAGTACCGGTGTGATACATGTGATTGCATTGAGAGAGCGTTTAAACAGTGTTCGATCTTCAGTTTGCCGTTGTAAGAGAAAGACTGAGGAAAGCGAAGGCCCAAATGCTTAAGAACAGGGTGGTCCAGACAGCTCAAAGTCCGACTGCGGTTGGCTTTGTTCTAATCGAGTGAACACTTACTTTTGGAGAAATCCGATCGTAGGAGTGATCAGTCTTCGGATTGATCCGGTTCTTTTACTGGTGTATCTGTCAGATCCTTAGGGACTGGATAGAACACTTAAGCAAGTCGCTCGAACTTGGGTATTCTGTTGATCAAAGAGCTGTTCAGATGTAGTACCGGTGTGATACATGTGATTGCATTGAGAGCGCGTTTAAACAGTGTTCGATCTTCAGTTTGCCGTTGTAAGAGAAAGACTGAGGAAAGCGAAGGCCCAAATGCTTAAGAACAGGGTGGTCCAGACAGCTCAAAGTCCGACTGCGGTTGGCTTTGTTCTAATCGAGTGAACACTTACTTTTGGAGAAATCCGATCGTAGGAGTGATCAGTCTTCGGATTGATCCGGTTCTTTTACTGGTGTATCTGTCAGATCCTTAGGGACTGGATAGAACACTTAAGCAAGTCGCTCGAACTTGGGTATTCTGTTGATCAAAGAGCTGTTCAGATGTAGTACCGGTGTGATACATGTGATTGCATTGAGAGCGCGTTTAAACAGTGTTCGATCTTCAGTTTGCCGTTGTAAGAGAAAGACTGAGGAAAGCGAAGGCCCAAATGCTTAAGAACAGGGTGGTCCAGACAGCTCAAAGTCCGACTGCGGTTGGCTTTGTTCTAATCGAGTGAACACTTACTTTTGGAGAAATCCGATCGTAGGAGTGATCAGTCTTCGGATTGATCCGGTTCTTTTACTGGTGTATCTGTCAGATCCTTAGGGACTGGATAGAACACTTAAGCAAGTCGCTCGAACTTGGGTATTCTGTTGATCAAAGAGCTGTTCAGATGTAGTACCGGTGTGATACATGTGATTGCATTGAGAGAGCGTTTAAACAGTGTTCGATCTTCAGTTTGCCGTTGTAAGAGAAAGACTGAGGAAAGCGAAGGCCCAAATGCTTAAGAACAGGGTGGTCCAGACAGCTCAAAGTCCGACTGCGGTTGGCTTTGTTCTAATCGAGTGAACACTTACTTTTGGAGAAATCCGATCGTAGGAGTGATCAGTCTTCGGATTGATCCGGTTCTTTTACTGGTGTATCTGTCAGATCCTTAGGGACTGGATAGAACACTTAAGCAAGTCGCTCGAACTTGGGTATTCTGTTGATCAAAGAGCTGTTCAGATGTAGTACCGGTGTGATACATGTGATTGCATTGAGAGCGCGTTTAAACAGTGTTCGATCTTCAGTTTGCCGTTGTAAGAGAAAGACTGAGGAAAGCGAAGGCCCAAATGCTTAAGAACAGGGTGGTCCAGACAGCTCAAAGTCCGACTGCGGTTGGCTTTGTTCTAATCGAGTGAACACTTACTTTTGGAGAAATCCGATCGTAGGAGTGATCAGTCTTCGGATTGATCCGGTTCTTTTACTGGTGTATCTGTCAGATCCTTAGGGACTGGATAGAACACTTAAGCAAGTCGCTCGAACTTGGGTATTCTGTTGATCAAAGAGCTGTTCAGATGTAGTACCGGTGTGATACATGTGATTGCATTGAGAGCGCGTTTAAACAGTGTTCGATCTTCAGTTTGCCGTTGTAAGAGAAAGACTGAGGAAAGCGAAGGCCCAAATGCTAAAAAACAGGGTGGTCGAGACAGCTCAAAGTCCGACTGCGGTTGGCTTTGTTCTAAATCAAACCAGTGCTAGATGGTCGAAAAACAACCTTCAACGGGGGATCACTAGGCTCGCTTTACGAGGAGGAGCACAGCTATATGTGTTAATTCAGTAAGAATCGCAAGATTTGTTTACTGACCTCTCTAACGCAAAAGGCGGTCTCAGCTTCGGCTGTTGATCGCGTCCGAATCAGGGTTATTTGAAATCGATTGAACGCTTACTTTTGGAGAAATCTGAGGGTAAGAGCGATCTGTCTTCGGATT
>NW_026971629.1:0-72674 GCF_963678635.1 Symsagittifera roscoffensis | reverse complement strand
AAACCTCATTCATCAATGCGCACATATAGCTCCAGGGATTATGAGATTAACAAAAAAAGCATTCTCCTTGTTAGTATAAATGGAAACCTAGTTAGGTTGCTCCCGGGCTACATGCAAAAGAAAGAAAAAAAAAGAAGATTAACAAATAGAAATTTATTTATTGTATTCAGAATAAAAATAACCCAACCCTCAAAATTATGAGGTTAATGGATTCGGAGCTTTTATTTAGGTCTGAGAAAATATCGTAAGTTTTGTTAGTTTGTTCACTTAAATGAATAAATCTAATTTTTTCGAGTTTTTTTAGGACAGCAAAGTCTAAATCGAGAGTAACTTAAAATAAAGAAAAAATTGGCTGCATTCGAATTAATTGTCTACAATTCGACCAATTTTCTTTGCAAAGCTTATTAAAGCAAATCGCTGTAGCTAATTTTGGTTTTAACAAAACTTTCCGCAGACAGTCTGTAGTCTTGTAATGAAAATTGACTGAACCGGTTTTAAAGTTTAACCTTTTCAATGAAAAATTATTTAGCACCTTCAGCATCGATGAGAACCCACACATTTTTACGAGATAATGGATTGAGCAAAAAGTGTACGTAGTAATTCAACTATACTGCTTGTATGACAGCGAAAGCCTTCAAAGTTCTATCTGTCATCTATTGTCTAGTCAGTGGTTTCCCCCCACCCGCTATCTAGTAATTTATTGAAAACAATTTTTGTAACCTATCCCAAGTTGCCCCAAGGTTGTAAGTTATAATCAAAAGTGGAATATCTCCTGTTTTTTTTTCTGGAGAAACAGTGATACAAAAAATAGGGAAAAGGTTTTTTATGCAGTTGTTTGCTCTCCCAATGTTTTTGTCTGTTGATCAAAACTGATTGTAAAAAGAACAAACCCTGAAAATTCAGAATGGTCATCCAGCTGTTGCCAATTAGTTTTCGGCAAATGAAAGATTAAAAAGCCAAAAATAAAGAAAACTGTTTTTTTTTCAGTGACTTTCTCTTTTTTCTCCCCGGGTCTCGAATAGTTTTTGGCAAAAAAAATAGCGTAAATCACCAGCAATGGACTTTGTTTTTGTATCTCTTCTTTTACCCAAAAAAGTGCTATAAATTTGAGTCGTAAAGAGAATTATTATGAATGATTAGCTCGACTCGAATCAGCTTGGAACAATTTTTGAATGTGCGCAATTGATTGCACATACGCTTTCATCATCATAGATAAACTCATGAAAGCACACATAAGTTAGTTCAGAACTCAAGGAAAAACCATAAAAACTACAACAAACAATTGCAAGTAAAATATATTTTTCATTTGAACTCAGGGAATCGATATCTTCATTAGCATATAAAAATGTTTTCTGAAAAATTTTATCTCTTAAACTGGTTTGAACGAAAAAAGCTAAACTTAAAGGCTCCGTTATTTTCCTTGATAAGGTAAAATAAATTTTTTTGTCAGATTCTTACACGCTTTCGAAATTTTTTAATCTGAACTAAAAAAATTGTAGCTTCAGATAGTTTGATTTTAAGTTAAACTCATTTCAGAATTGACATAATGAATAATCCAAACCCAATTTGCCTCAACATCAATGCGCAAGTAAATTCCAAATAAAACCAAACTTGACAAAATGCTTGGATCAAAAAGAAGCTGTGGATTTCATTAGCACCATCTTACTTACCTCAAGTATTTTTTGGCATGAAAGAAAAAAAAACAAAAACAAACCCAATATATGATAAGTTTACCTTATTATTCGGAATACTGCATTAAAAAAACTACAATACTTGATAAACTTCTTCGTCTATATTGCAGTTTAAATGGTCTTTTTGCGCAAAATGCTTAAAAATTTACACGATGTCAAAAGTCAATGATAGATCAGTTTGGTAAAATTGAGTTTTCAAACAACCAAAACAACAAATAAAAATTGTAGAAATTGAACAACTTATGATCTCAGCATATCGATATGTACAAAGAGATGTATGGTTATTCCGGTTATTTTTTGAAGATAATTAGATGAAAAGTTGTTTCTGAATTTTGGATTCACAATATAAGCTGAAATTAGTTTAATTCAAGCTGCCAGCAAAATGGATCAATTAACACTAAAAATACATATGAGCCGAACAAAATGGTAACAAAATTCATATACCTGCAATCAAAAGATAATAAGTTCAAATTAGCGTTAGAAAATTTTAAATAGCTGTTTGAATTTTGAAGGATTAACCTACAATGATGCGTTTATTTTGCAAGATTTTTCTCGTTTTTAGCGGTTTTAAAAATTCTTATCCGAAAAAACTTGGAAATTGAACAATATTGGAAAAAATAATCAATCCTTTTTAATCAGCCAAATGAAGAACGAAGTTGTAATTTAATACAAATTTATTAGCAGCGGCGGATTGACAGGACAAAAAACTGAGAAGTCTGCTATTGTTCCGACTTTCGATACGAAAGTAACGGCAAATTTGTGCTCGGGGTGGGTTTTTTTTTCTTCAGACAAATTTCAACTTTTTAACTAGCCATTTTTGACAAAACTTTTTACATCATTCAAAAAGCCTTGATGTCCTGAGCTTAAATTTGAAAAGATATTTCACCTTTGATTATTTTTCGTAAAGTTATGAGGGTTTAAAGATTGCCATTTTGGCCATTTTGACTATCTTGGGACAATTAACGCGCGGTTTAATTCGCGCTATTAACGCGTAAGCGGAGATTTAATCCGTCTTAGAAATTGTTCCAAATTGGTCGAACGAAGCTTATTTGCCATAATTGATTTGTTACAAGGAACGAAATCTATCCTTTTGTACTTTATATGGCGTGTGGGGTGATGATTTTCAGAAAAATTTCAAATTTTACAAAAACATTTTTTTTCATTTTTTTTTAAATTTTATTTAAGTTTTTTATGTTATTACTGCTCCATAAACCTTAAAAGGCAGTCGGAACATTCAGGGCTTCGCTCTGATACGAGCAGCCTTGTTTCTTATCAGGCGCGGTGTGTTCTTGTTTGATGATTTCATGAGTTTCAAAGCATCAACTTGGATTTACTGAAGATACAGAAAGCAAAACTCAATTTCTGAAGCTGTGTGAAAGCTTCGAAATTAGATTTAAACTTAACGTCTGGATCATAAATCAATATGAACGATCAATTTTAAAGTCTTGTATAAAATTTATCTCTATATAAGATCTAATGATCTAATGGTTGACCTCCATAGAAAAAGTATGCTCATCATACATTTCCATACACAAAATCTGCATTTAAACTGTTGTTTTCATGTGAAGTTTTTCTTAAAGTTGCTTACTAGATTTTTGAAATTTTGTTTTTGTGATTTTGACCAAAATGATTTTTTTGGGCTTCATATGAAACATGGGCTTTTTCATAGGATGAAACTCTGATTAAAAAAAATCGTACAAAAAAAAGACTAGCATTTTGCTATGAAAAATAAATGTTTTAAAATGTTTTTAAAATTTTTAAATTTAGTTAACCAAAATTTTTTATTTTTTTGATCGAAAAGTGAGTACTTCTTTATGGAAAAAAGTTGCTTACGAGCAAATATTGCTTCTGCTTTTTTTGTAGACAACTATGTAGTCTTGACGCAAATGTTTCTTGCAAAAACAACTAATTATTTTGTGTGAAGCCAGAGACCTTTTGTTTTCAAAAAACAGGCCACAGTTTTTTTTTATTGAATTAAACAAAGCACAACTTAATTAGTTCATCCCAAAAATCTTTTTCGGAATAACTTTTTGAAAATGCATTAAAATGACTACGATAACAAATCTTCAATTGTTGTTTATCTCTGAAATAATTGCCGGTCAAAATGAGTTTTTTGGGTATCAAGGGAAAGTTTGTTGGGTATCCCTTTTTAAATTACAAAAATTTGAGAAAACTTTTGAAAGAAAAATCAGTTTTTTTAACCACGAAAATGGCTGCAATTTCAGCTCTTAAGCTCTTTATCGATAAACGCAGCTGTTTTTCTGATGCATACTGATGCCTGATATTTGTGTTTTTGGATTTAGAGTTTTTGCCTCGCCCTCGCGAGAAACATGCACCAATCATAGTAAGCCAACAACAATCGAGTGTTTGATTGATAGCCTGGGCTGAGGTGCTCGATTCGGTAGAAAAAAATTAGTTGCAATTTTTTGACAAGAAATCCACCATAACGCATCTTCAGATTAACAGGACTGAAACAGGATGAAAACAGCGGTGTACAATCTTTCGATCTATTGAACGAAGTGCAAAATCAACCATGAAGAGAAAAAAAAATGAAATTTTTCGCAATTTTTTTTTCTGTTAGATTTTCAATCAAAAGATTTTCTGAAAATGATTTTGAGGTTTATATACAAAAAGCAATTGACCTCATTTTAACTAGAAACTATTTAATTCGCAGACATTTCCGGCTACAGGAAAAACTCAAAAAAGGTGTATGGATTTCATGAGCATTGAAACTCAAATTAATCACATCGCAAACTCGACAACTGTTAGATCATTAAGGGGGCAAAAACTGTTTCACTGCTGATAAAATGTAACTAGGATTTACTAAGGTAGGCGGATTTTTAAAAAATTTTCGAAAACTTTGACGACTTTTTTTAAGTCGACCAAATCGATTTTCCAAGCTCTTCTAGAGCAGTAAAAAGACGCTGTTCTGGCCAAACTTTCTGCGCCGCGGGCAAACTTTTGAAAAAACAGGCCAAAAAAGCCATTTTTGGGCACTTTTTGAAAATTTTGGGCACTTTTTGGGCACAATCGATTCGAAACAGTTTTTTTGAAGCAAAAAGTCCCATGCACGCAGATCTGAGTCAAAGCATGCAGATTTGAGTCAATGCAAGCAGATTCGAACGAAAATTTAAAAGGTACTGTTTACACTTGAATTGAAAACGAGTTCATCTTTTCTTGAAAGCTGAATGTTTTGCAAACAATTCAGGAGCGATCAAATCTTCACAAATTTGAACGATCGTAAAAATTCTTCTAATTTTTTGTTTGTCCTCATTAATTTATCCACATGTACAAAATACTGAATTCGAAAACCTTTGCTTTTTTTCACAGTTCCCAAACTCTCGAAAAAAATTGTATAATCATCCATATCTCCTAAACTATAAAATTCAAGAAGCTGAAGTTTTGCACCAAAATCGCCATTTTAAAATCTACTCCCGTTAGCATGCAACTGAGGGTTCAAAGTTTTCACATTTTTTATCAAAATAAAAAATAATTATAGATTCCAGATAATCAAACTATACATCTGGACTTGACCTTGAAAAAACTCTAATTCAAAACGTCTCCTAGACTTTTGACTAGATTGCCCATAACAGTCATGCTTTGCCTCGCCTTGCCCTGCAGTGCCCTGTCTTCTTCTACCCGTTATTACTGTGCGCTACCTTGCTATGCCTTAACAGCCCTACACTGCCTTTCCTTGCGCTGCCTTGATTCGTAATTCTCTGCCTTGATTTAAGTTCCTCTGCCCTCTCATTGCCTTGCGATGTCCTGTTACTCCATACTCTGCGGTATCATGCCTTGTCTCATGCTTATCCTGCTTGCTCTGCGCTGCCCTGTTTTGCCCTACGCTACATAACATTGCCTTGGCCCACCATGCTCGGCACTTCTTTGCCTTGCCCTTACGGTGCCCTGATTTGTAGTGCCCTGGTCATCCTTGCCTTGCACTGCATTGCCTTGCCTTACGCTGACCCGCCCTACCTTACGATACCCTGTGTTGCCTTGATGTGACCTGCATTTCTGTACCTTACGCAGTCCCTCCTTGCCTTGCGCCTCCTTCGGCTGCCCTGTCCCTCCTGCATTGCGCAACCCTAACTTACATTACGTTGTTCTGCCTTGCTTACCAGAACGCTGCCTTGCACTGCCCTGGTCCTATTTGCTTTCACTTGCCCGGCGTTACCCTTCCTTTTCTAGCAGTGTGCTGAAAACTGCACGAACAATCTGTCTAGATAGTTGACTTGACCTTAAATTATACTCAAAGCAAAATATCTCCAGATTTCGGATTGAAACAAGCCTCTAGGATATGCATGCTTTTCGATTATATGTTGTTAAAAAGGCTTTTATTTGACCATTTTAAGCGTAAACCATAATGTATGCTTTAGATTTTTTTGCCATGGAGAAGATAGTGTGTGAGGACGAGCTCTCACTGAACCTCTAGCTTGAGATCTACCTCAATCTAACCGATTTTGGCTGCAGTAGTGACTCTACGTGACAATCATAGGCGCGAAAACCGGCCTTGCGTCGCAAAAAAAAGAGACTTGATTATCAAAAATTTTCATTCTGGAATGTGAAGAAAAGAAAGAAACAAAAATGCTTCGATAGCCTGAGTAGCATTTCATAGAAGGTCTGCTTATCACACAAATCACACTAAATGTTCTTTTGAAATCAAAACAAATAACTTATTCACGAGTGAGGAGTGTAACAAGGTTTTATTTTTTTGTTGATTTGAAAGTAATGTTTTGTAAATTCAAAGTGTTTTTATAAATTATAATTGAGCAATGAATTATTGTTCAGGTGTTTTTAATACTTTTTTTCAGAAAAAAAACGTTAAGTGAGATTCAATTACTTTTCATAATCAAATACGAGTTAGAAAAGAAATTAATTACTCACAAGACGAGCTGTTTGCATCGTAAAGTTGGTCGTATACAAAGAGTTCAAATAATTTTTTTGGTGTCATTGAAAAAAGATGGTTTATTAACTGAGAATATAACTAAACCATATAATTTTATACTGAGGAATATTAAAACGTTGCAAATATAGTTTAACTATATTTGTGAAAAACGAGGACCAGCATATTGTAATGAGACTTCATTTTAGGTGTTAATGAACATGAATAACATGAAATAAACATAATGAAATTAAACATTTAATGATTACTTAAATGATTGAGAGTTTCTAATTAACGACCAATTTTTTCGACCCAAAATGTGCACCTACTTTAACAAGGCTAATTTAAGAACAAATGAACCCAATTTTGGGCTTCGAAGCCCTGAAAACTGACTTTAGATTATGAGAAGTTTTTAAAAGAATGAAGGAAAGCTTTCTAAAAATATCACTGAATGCGATAATAGATTAAAGTATCTTTTTTCAAACGGATAACAACACCAAAAGGTCGGTCAAGAAGTAAAAACAACATCA
Source organism: Symsagittifera roscoffensis (assembly GCF_963678635.1). Taxonomy (NCBI): domain Eukaryota; kingdom Metazoa; phylum Xenacoelomorpha; order Acoela; family Convolutidae; genus Symsagittifera; species Symsagittifera roscoffensis. The sequence continues at coordinate 65,571 of NW_026971629.1, read as the reverse complement.
AATTAGTTTTTGAGTTAATGCTTTTTCTATAATAGTAAACTAGTTTGCGAAAAAGGATCAATTTGCTACAAATTTCATCCATAAAAATTCTATCTAAGAACACCAAAAAGGGCGGTTAGCTTTAATGCCTTTTTTTAGTTTTATAAATCATGAACAGTATTTGGACATTTCTTAGATGAATTCATTTCACGGGCAGAACATATAATTTTCATTTTTGAAAAAAAACCTTAATTTCAGAGATAACAAGCACAATTCAAGTTTAAACAGATTGGCAGATAAAAAGTTCAAAACAACAAAAATTCTTTCTAAAAATATCAGCAATGAGAATTTAGCTCGGAGGCTTATGAGATTAAAGAAAATGCACTTTTGGTGTCATGGGAATTTGGCGTAGGAAGAATTTTTTGGTATGAGGTAAAAGAAGACAAAAATCGATATAGGTAGAGACATTTGTTTTTAGTATTAAGCAAAAATTAGTAAGATCACTAGATTTTCAGCTAACTGATTTTCATTGCAGATGACTCATTTTTGACTCAAAATTCCTAGATATTGACGCAGAAAATAAATTAACAACACTGTGGTGGATTTTTTTCAAGAAGATCCGAAGGCTAGATTGTGAATAAATAACAAGGATAACAACAAAGAGCATGAAAAACATTTATGAACCAGTCTAGTTCAGGGACTTTTCTTTGTTACGTTCCGGCGGTAAAGCCTCATGGCTGCTTAATTTTCTTAAAATAAAAATAGACTTAAAAAAATAGTTCGAGCATTTTGGTTCAATGTTGAATAACAAGTTCAACAATTCAGTTTTGATGCAAAATCAAATGATTATCGTGGATGTAGAGCATAGAAAAAATATGAAATTGGGTTCACATTATGAAGCATCCCAATCATGAAAAAACAAAAATAACTTTTCGCAGACACGGTTCTTTATAAATTCTATTGATGTCTAAAATTAAATATGAATAACTTAGTTTAAAAAAAAACCTTGTAATAAACTCAGATAAAGCAATTTAAAAAAATTAAATCTTCACCAAGGGATAAAAAAAAGGATGAATTAGAAAAAAGTACCGTTGAGTTAATTCTTAAATGCGCCGAACAAATTAGCTTTTTCAAAGCTTTTTCAAAACAAAAAGAAAAATATACAAAGAAAGCTACCAAAAACCTTTTTACAGCTTTTTTGCTGTCATAATAACTAAACGTTAAGTATGCAAACATTTGTACAAACTTGGATAAAAAACAAATGTGTGAAGACTCTACCCAAAAAAAGTTACAGCAATTTGATTGCTACCAAAACCTAGAGGAACATTTTTTTTTTGTAGCTTTGTAGGCATCGATTGATAACATCTGAAAAATGCTAATTTTGCGATCGAGCAACAAAAATATACCCGGAGCATTCAGAGCCCATTAAACGCAGTTGTCATCATTATAAACTTGATTTTGTTTGTAAGCCTGACATCATCAAATGATACTACCACCCTTAATCAGCTTGGGATTCGAAGGTGCTCCCCTACTTTTGCCGACTTTTACTTGTCCTAAAACGGTCGAGCAATTTTTATTTTGAATATTTGAGTGAAAGGATGTCCGCTTTTCTATTTGTTCGACATTCATTGTTCGGATTTGCTCGTCTTGTTCCGCTTTATCGGACATTATTCGCATTTGTCCGTGTTTGTTCAACTTTGCGTGTAAAGGATCGACTTAGTGCGACAAGGTTCAGTCTTAAATTACTTAGGTCATTTTTAACGCTCGGATCAAGGTCGTGGTTTTATGTTCAGGCCGCTTGATTTTTTTATTATTATTATCATTGTATGTATGTATGTATGTATGTATGTATGTATGTATGTATGTATGTATGTATGTATGTATGTATGTATGTATGTATGTATGTATGTATGTATGTATGTATGTATGTATGTATGTATGTATGTATGTATGTATGTATGTATGTATGTATGTATGTATGTATGTATGTATGTATGTATGTATGTATGTATGTATGTATGTATGTATGTATGTATGTATGTATGTATGTATGTATGTATGTATGTATGTATGTATGTATGTATGTATGTATGTATGTATGTATGTATGTATGTATGTATGTATGTATGTATGTATGTATGTATGTATGTATGTATGTATGTATGTATGTATGTATGTATGTATGTATGTATGTATGTATGTATGTATGTATGTATGTATGTATGTATGTATGTATGTATGTATGTATGTATGTATGTATGTATGTATGTATGTATGTATGTATGTATGTATGTATGTATGTATGTATGTATGTATGTATGTATGTATGTATGTATGTATGTATGTATGTATGTATGTATGTATGTATGTATGTATGTATGTATGTATGTATGTATGTATGTATGTATGTATGTATGTATGTATGTATGTATGTATGTATGTATGTATGTATATATGTATTTATGTATGTATGTATGTATGTATATATGTGTGTGCGTGTGAGTATGTATGTATGTATACAGGTTACTGTGTTCGCGGTTTAATTTTCATCTTTAAATGATCACTGTTTGATTAATTTGATTGATGAATATTTGTTGCGTTTGTTTTTTGGCTTTCTGTTTTTTTGATGACTTATTTGTCGTTTACTTGTGAAACTTGCAAATTTTTGACGTTTCGACCATGTTTAATGTGTTCTCATGGCTGTTCGGTATAAAGTAAGCAAATAGTACCGAACAAATTCTTTATTTCTGGCAAGATATACTCAATTTCTAATCTAAGTATCTGACCAAAAATTGTATTTGAAATGTTTAAATAAAGCTTCAATTTTCTTCAAACTTTTTTTCCTGATGATATTTCTGATCAAAAACTACCTAAATCTAGGTTATTTCTAGCTAAAAATTCTCCTGGTAGCGTTCAAACCCCCTGATCTTACGTTAGCTAGACGGTTGTAAAAACCACTCGGCCACATTTCCTGTCTTTATCTCTTTTATTAGTTGTAGAAACCTTATACAAAGTAATACTTGTTATAACAAGTGATAAATTACATTGTATTGCCACGACTATTGTGTATACTCAAAAAATGCATAAGAAACGTTTATCTCGTTGCAGTTGAGCATTGGACTGATTTTTAGAAAAATCTTTCTAGAAATTGTATATTTCAAAAATTGGTTGAGAAATAACAGGTTTGTATACAGGAAAAATAAGGTTAAATTGTCTATAAATCTTTTTACCCATTTTAGAAGATTTTGGTGGGTACGGGAATTAATTTGGTCGTACTATTTGCGGATTAAAAATATATAAACACTAGATTGGTTTGCAAATTGCATCTTTTTTTTCTACCATTTTTCGATTAAAAACCTTCATAAAGTTTCAAATTACACTTTTTTCCACTCATGACTCGATCCTATTCGGCTCATGCTTCTACCGTAGTATGATTTGACCCCGTTCGATTCATGTGTTTCCCCGTTCGACCCATGATTCGATCCGTTTGGACCATGATTCGACCCCGTTCGACACAAGATTTTTCCTGTTCGACCCATGATTCGACCAAAGGCCACCCATGATTCGACCATGTTTGGCCTTTGATTCGTCTCTGTTTGAATCATGATTCCACTCTATCGACCTTTTTTGACCTGATAATTTGACCCCGTTTGACCTGATGATTTGACCCATCTTTGCCCATGATTTGACCCTGATGTTTTGCCCATGATCTGACTCTGACCGACCAAGGCCTTTGTTTGACCGTCGTAATTTTTGGTCGAAAAGCGGACACCGTGCAATCGCTCCGTCGAATCATGTTCCAAGCAACTCAGCCTAGGTGCTCAATATTAGTTTATTAACTTTCAAGCTTGACTTCAGCTCGAGCAATTGTTTTGCCACGCTAATTCAGAAAATCCTCGAATTACGGTGAATTCCATGTTCAGAAGATCAAAATAAAAAATCAAATCAGTTAGTTTCTTTTAGTGCCCGCGCGGTCAAGTCTCAGAAAACTGAAGCCGCAATTTCATAAAATATATTTTGACCTTTTAGTGCCGAAAGTTTTTGTTGGCGCTTCACTTCAAAAAAGTAGTTTTATCTGCATTTTGTAACACATGTACAGATATTTTTCTTTTCAATTTACTATGCAAGAAAAAAATTTAATGATTTATAAAAACATAGCTAACAGATAATTAGAAAATTGTGAAGATTATTATGGATAATAAAACAAAAAATACATTTTTGGTTTCTTTAATCTAAGTTTCAAAGAAAAGTAAATTAGCAACATCACACTCTTTCTTGAAAATCATCCTTCGAACGCTATTTAAGTACAAACTGACTTTCTGAAAAATCTAAATTTCAAATATTAAATTTTTTGCCTGAAAAATTGAATAAAAATTATCTGCAACAAATTTTAATGAACTAATAGTTAATTGGAGCAAGATGTCTTTTAAGTCAATCAAAAGCATTTTAATTTTTTTAAAAATCTTCAACCTGTTAGAAAAAATGAGAAAATTTTTTTTTTTCAAAAATATTCTTTTTTTCATATCTCTCCCAATTTTCCGTAAATTCCTTTAGTTTTCAGAATAGAAAGCCAGTTGTCCCACCGAACAAAAAAAAATTTTGTCACTTTCTTTGAATGTCGGAACAGAAAACCAGTTGCCAGATTTACCAGTAAAATTAAGAAGAAAAAAAGTATAATACGTACCAGGCGCAATGAGTTCATCTTCATGTTGATAAAATGCTAATCTATTTATGGACCGACTTCAATTTAGACACATTTTTAGACAGCATTCAAGAATTGGCGAAAAATTCACCGGCTTCTTCTTGAAAACAAAATGGATAAAAAATGACTTTTTAACGAGTTATTAACTTCTTAAAATAGATATATTGACTGAAATTATCTCAAATGAGCGGTGTGTTAAAAATGTCCAAAGCGTCAAAAAATCAATGTGACCTGTACGCATTGTTTCATTCTTTTCTGTTTGATAAATGAATCTCAAATTGGTGAAAATTCCCCAAAAACAGAAGGAAAACTCGTAATTAAGCACCAATTTGATCTTCTTCAAAGCATTAAATTGTTTGGTTTAGTGCACAAAGTGAACAAATACTGAAACAAAAACAGCTTTACCTAACCTACTGAAGAACCAGTGAGTAAAAAAAATACTTTAAAGTGTCAACTTTGATCAATATTTTTATCCAAATGATCCAAAGGTGAAAGAAAAAAAACAAAATCTAATATGTTTCCACTCTATTTTCTCTCCTTTTTGACAACCAACAAATAAACCAAATCAATTGTTAAAATTCCAATTTCAGCAGAGTAATCAACAGTTTGCTCATCGGTTTATTTCAACTAACAAAAAACATAATTTCAGCTCTTCGCGGTAAGCTTCCCGGGTCGAGGTGCCCACTTTATGCTACAATTGCCTCGTTAAAAATTGGTATCTTGTGACCGTGTTCCACTGAAATTCAGTATATTTCGACCGTGCTTGACCGAAATAATTGTGCTCCACCTTGCTCGACCCAAGCAAGCATGTTTTGAACGTGCTCGACCGTACTCGACTAAAAAATCGTGCTCAACCATGCTCTACCCAAGCAAAATATGTTTTGAAGGTGCTCGACCGTGCTCGAACACAAAAGTTTGCTCAATCGTGCTCGACCCAAACAAGATTTGTTTCAACTATGCACGACCCATTTCGGACATGTTTCGACTTTGAAACATCATGAGGTATCTAAATTTAAACGTTGTAATTTATGCATTACGGGTAACATTTTATGATGCTTTTTAATAGAATGAAATGATTAGATTTATTTGCGATTCAAATTCCCTGTAAAGATGAACTATTTTTGCGCTCTTTTTATTCATCTTTTGAATACTGTTTTGCAATTTGAGTCGAAACAATTAAAAAAAAGTTGATATTTGGAAGAAATTTTTGTTAATGACTCTTTGTAAATTACCGCGAGACAATCAAAATTTTTCGACCATTCTCGAGGTATATTTCGAACGTGCTCGACCGTACTTGAAGTGTGTTTCGAATTTGTGCTCGACCCAAATCCCTGTCTCGACTTTTTGTTTTCGGTCGAGCACTGACATGTGCTCAATTTTGAAGGTCAAAACATGAGGTAATCCTCTCTACCAGGGCTATTCTGGGCCGTGAGTAAAATTTTTTAACATATTTTTTATCATAAGTTTTTAATCATAGTTTTTTAGTAATTAGAATTTTCATGAGATTTTTGTAACAACGTTTCCAGGAAATTGGCTTTAAGATATGAGAATTGAATAATCTATAGTCAATTTTCTTATTTGAGACCCAGTTACGCTTCAAACCGCGTACTGTAGTCAAAACTTTCTCATAAGTTGCAAAAGCCGTCCATTTTCACCACTTTTGAAAATCCTTCAATTTTACCGATGTTATTTTTAAAAGTAAGCAGAACTGAAAATGCAATATTTCAAACTGACTTTGCCAAACAAATTAGTGCGCGTATAAAAATTGGAAAATTGGATAAAATTTATTTTTGACTAGGAATTTTTCAGAATAACTTGATAGTTAAAATTTTTTTTTTGCAACAGATTTTTTTTAGGAATATCAATTTTTTGGAGTACTGAGCATCATGGCAAAACATTCACTTTCAGTTAGTCCGATTGCACTTTGTTATGGTAATGATCGTGTATGTCACATGACTTTTGAGCTCAGATCTAATGCATCAACCTGATGAAATTGCCGCCACCAGTGGTATTTCGTGGAAAATTCAGATGCATTCCCAAAAAAAACAAGCTGGATTTAACAAAATAAGTCTCTCTGCCTTTCACAGGGAACGATATGATTTTGCAACTACCTCAAAAAAACATCGTAAAGCTTTTCGTTCAATTTTTAAAACAGCCATGATTTTCACTTATTGCATGTATTGCAATAACAGACAACTGTGAACAAACTTTTCTCAGGTAGCTAGAAGCCAAACTGTGTAATGCAGCTGGTGGTGCTGTTGGCATTTCTATTATATTCCCGCTACTAACTAGGGTATTATTAGTCATTTTAAACCAAACGACCTCGAAGTGTAGTAGGAGTTTAAGCGAGACTTGAGGTAACAAGTTAAAATTTCCAAGTAGAGTTTACATAATAAATCAATGAAAATTAAAAAAAACTTGGGACGTTTTTTTGTCGGCACATGAAATGTTAAGTTGATTCTAGGCAAAAAAAAATCAAAGCAGCGAGCAAAAATCAAAGTAATAAGCTAGAATTTGAGCTCTATTTAGCACTATGTTTTAATTGACTTTTGTCTCTGGGTTCCTGGATTCTAAAACAGGAAAAAGATTTTAAAAAGTTAGCCTTATTGCTGACTTTACAAAAAAGATTTATCCAGTCTTATCCCGGAATCCCCAAAATCCACATTTTGACCTCGTAGTGAATACGCAGATTCATACATCTTTTTTAAAATAAATGATTTGGAACCTAGAATTTGAAAAAAAAATAAGCAGAAACCAAAATTGCTTAAAAAATGGAAAATAACATATAAGATATAAGAAGGTATCTCGTCCATTTTTTGCTACTCTTTGAATCTGGGCAGGCCTGTTTTTCTTGATAAAAATTGAAATTTTTCAATGTTTGTTAGAAAAAATATCCAAGAATGACTCAAAATAATCCTTACGCTCTTAATAACCCTTAAATATTCATTGAGGACCCAAATCGGGCTTAAAAATTGTGTGTCATTTTTTGTGAAGGAAAAAATTTGTTCAATCAAAAAATCTAAGGAGATCAAATGATTTAATCAAACCTGCTGCGAGGGTCTTGTCTCGAACTTGTGAATGCCAACCATGTTTTTGCACTTTTGTCTTCTTGTGCTGGTGACGTAAGAGTTGAAAAACGGTGACCAACTTGTAACAGATGTTTCAATGCAAAAAAGAGAAGAAAGTGGACAAAATTGGAAAATTTAAAACGAGGTTGAAATAAAATATCAGTAAAAAGTCATTCAAAACTTTAACAGTAAGTAATTTAAAACTTGTGAATTGGCCTTTCTGAAAATTTGTTCGCCTTGTAATTCTTTTTCCCACAAGTTGGTATCGGCAATCGTAACAATTATATTTCACATTTTCAATTTGTTTCTCTTTTGAGGAAATCCAATTAAGTGAAACAATTTTAACATAATGAAAAGAAAACTTTATTTTCTAACGCGGTATGGATTTAGCTTATTTTTGACTAAGGAAATTGAATTAAGAATATGACAAAGGCTTTTCATCTTTTTCGCGAAGTTCCAATGAAAACAATTTGTGTCACCTAGGTGACTTTTGTTCTTGCTTGAGCTGAAATGTCAGCCCATAATTGTTATATTTCAAAAGTAAATCTCAGTCCATTTAAATGGTTTGAAACTCAATTACCAACGTGCCAAAATCGGTCAAACATGGTCCAGTGTATTTTCTGAAATCATCAACTGAATTAAGGTAAATTTCTGATTGCGGCCATTAAAACAAATTACCCTTAACTTCGGTCGAGGATGGAAATTTAATTTTATAGTTCATTTTTTATTTCGGGATGACCCAATTTAAAACCTACTGAATGTTTTTATTTTGTATAAAATCTCATTTCCATGATGATTTTTAAGAGTTTTTAATTCGGTTTTAAATGTGTTTGCTGAAGTGTAAATATCCCAGGAGTTGCAGAAGTTATCCCAGAGAAAAACTTATCCCAGTATTTTTGCGGGCTAAAATTATTCCAGTTAATCTCAAAGCAATGTAATTAATACCAACAAACCTGTTCAAGAGATCGCTCCGATTTCTTAAAGCTAGTTCCAACCATATCGTAGTGTCACAGCTTCTCCTTTTTGGGTTTGCAAAAGAAAAATTTATGGAAATGCCAACATGAATCAGACAAACCTTTCAAGCCAAATAAATGTCAAATTTAGGTTCAAAAAAGATAATTTTTTCTTACTTTGCGTAAGGGCTGAAAATTAAGCAAATTGAAATTTGATCTTTTTGTTTCCTTTTAGGGGGTGATTTTTAGCGACGATATTTTTGATCAATTCCTCAAGTTTGATCTCCGTCAATCAAAAAATGAATTTCATTGTTTAGAAAAAAAATAGTGCGATATTTGCCAAAATTAGTTAAATTAATCAAATGAGTTTAGCAATAACCAAGATAAAATAAAAAGTTGGTGATAGGCCAACAAGCCGAAGGGCCAACAAATCGAAAAAAAAGATTAACATTCCAACAAAACGGAAATAAATATTGTTATGCAACATAACAACAGATTGTCATTGTTGTTATGCAATTGTTACGTAATTCTGATGTAACTTGCGTAATTCTAATGTAATTTCAGCTTCAAGTTATTTTAATTTCGGTGGTATTTAGATATGGCGGTTTGTTGAACAACAGTCAAAAACTGAAGATCGCGTAAATTCAAAAAGTTTCTGACGATTAGAATGAGCTGACACATTTTGTTACTAAAAACTCATCAAATCTTCTGCAGTTTGACCTTGTGACCCGCCAATGTTTACCCTCTTTGATTTCAGTTTATGTTCTTTTGTTGTTTTTGTTTGTTCCAATCAATATCAAAAAACTACAAAAGCCAATTATAAAAAAAAAAATTGGACAGCGCCTGTCAAAAATGCGTAATTTTAAATATAAGTTCTTTAGAATGCCCTGAAATGTTGTTTTCTGCAGCTTTTCTCAAAAGACTTGAGAAATTGACTTGTTTGACCTTTGAAAACCCCAAATCTTTGCCTGCTTCCCCTGGTAGTTTATCAAATCAATTTTCCCAATTTTTATGTTTTAGGTTAATTTAGCAATTATTCACATACGTTTTAACTTTTTACTGAAGGTAATTGCTCTTTCATAAAAGAAGAAGAATGAGGAAGAACATTTTTGAAAATTAAAATTAACTTTGAAATAAAACAACACTTTTTGAATGAATAAACGTTTAAGCATTTTGAATTCTTTGATTGATTTTTTATCTTGAAAAGATTCTATGGATGGAATTTTTTGTGATATTTGCACAGTCACCTGTCTTTGTTTTAATTAAAATTCATTTCGGCTTGACTTGAAAAAAAAATTCCGTTGAATGATAGAGATGGAATAAGTGTTGTTGTATTCTAACTAAATGTAGGTTGCAATAGAACAGTTTTTTGCAAATCAAAATGTGTAACAAAAAATTGCAGAAAAACTCAAGATGTGGAGCTTGATTTGAAGCAAAAAAAATCAAAGCTGACGATTTTTTAGCTTTTTGTCTTCAATAATTTTAGCAAAAATTTCAGAATACTAGAAATGAATTATAAAACTTTAGGAATATTTTTTTGATTTTTTTAATGTGCAAAATAAACAGAAGATTGTTGAACATACGACTCAGTAAGCCTACTTACGAAACACACATCGAAGTTTTAAATTAGTACATTTCCAGTTAGTTTTTTCACGAATGATGAACAGGAATTTTATTTTGTTATACGTATCTCATTGTGATTAGTTGAAGTATAGTTAGGGATGTACATTTTGAAAATATTCTTGTTTGTTAATATTTTTAAAAGAAGTCATAACCCAATCTTGAAACGGTGAATAAATCAAGTATTGTGAGTTTTTTGTTTTCAAAATTAATATAGTCAAATCATTCAGTTAGGTGTATTGTAACCTATTTTCTAAAAAAATGATAAACATGATTTAAGTTACTGGTTTTTGCTATGGCATGGGAGGCAACAGTTTTTGTTCTGCCTTTCTAGTGATAGCCCGCCATAGTTACAGTTTTTTAACAGGTTTCAAACTGAATTTTTTAAATTGTTGTAGCTGAAATCCATTTTGTGAACCTAGAAGTTTCACGTGGCACCCCTTTTGCAGACGAATTTGGTCAGTCTGTTTTAGATCTGAAGCTAGAGGTAAAGTGAGATCTCATTTTCAAACACTATCATTGTTATGACAAGGCATCAAGTGCACAATCTGGCTCTCAAGATAAACGTGCTTTCACCTCCGTGCTACGTTTATCTTATGAAAGCTTCTGACTTACTCAATATTTGCATTAGTGTTAACCAAGAGAATTAAAAATGTGGCCTATCAACAGGGGCGGATTTGAGGGGGGGGGGGGGGGGGGAGGTCGAATTTTCCCTCAGGGATTCGACCCCCTAACGACCCAAAGGATCCCATCTTTGAACTATTTTGAACTTGGGCGCCAATAGATACTTATTTTAACGCGGGAGCGCGCGCCAAAAAACGCGATTTTTTTGCTTAAATTTTTCCAAAAAGTGCCCAAAAAAGCCTTTTTGGCCTGTTTTTCTGTTTCTTCTAAAGTTTTGCCTGCGGCGCAGAATTTTTGGCCAAAACAGTTTGTCGACTTTAAAAAAAGTAGACAAAAATTCGAAAGTTTTTGAAAATCCCCCCCCCCCTCGTCGAGAAAAGCCTAGATCCGCCCCTGCCTATCGTCAAATCTGAAATTTATTATATTAACCGACAAATTGAAGTATGTTTACTGACTATTCCATAATGTCATGATAAATTAGTTTTCAAGAAAAACCATTTCCAATCAAATTTAATCAAAAATTATCTTAACTGTTTCTTTGGATTTGAGTTTGCGATTTTCGCGAACATCACAGATATTTGGCTGCTATCGACGTTAAAGTCTAGCGACACTAATTCGTTGCATGGCTTCTTATCACAGATATGTGTGATCACGTCGTCCTTTTCAAATAAGTTTAAAATATGTTCACATAATTAGAGCAAATAGTATCAAAACTATAGGTAGTTTCAAATGCTCCTATGGCTTAATATAAAATACCACTTACTTTTTATCTAACGCATTGCAGCAATCAAACTATCAAATTGAGCAGCTGGCTCTTTATTTTCAGCGAAGAAAAATGATACAAGGAAAAAACTAAAACCTTTGGATTTTTTTCGCAAGTTTTTTTTTCAACGTTTTTGAGAAAAGATGGCAAAAACTAGAATTCCAATTTAGAAAATTTTACTTAAAAAACGTGTTTCCATCTACTTAATTGCCAAAATCGAACTAAAAATAACAGCTATGCACCATTATAGACTGATGTCATTGTATGTCAAACCTGCCTTTTCTAAGCAAGACAGAGAGAGCTTTAATAGGAAAACTGATCACACTAGTTCAAACGACGAGTCTTTGTGAGCGCTGTTTTTGTGATAGAAAAAGCTGAATCCAAAATTTTCCCTATCTTCCTCAATTTAACAGTAAAAATAAATTAACCGAGTCCCCTAAAATTTATCTCTGTTAGTATAACATCTAACCTGTTCTGTAGCATTCGAAATCGTTCTTTCAATCTGATTTCGATGTCTTAAACTTTCTCCTCTACTCAGATTTCCCAGTGAATTTTGAGAAGAACCCACCGCACTTTGAAGCGGGTTAGCTCCGTGGAAAACTCCCGCGCCCTCCAGGATTTTTCCAGAGTTTTGGTGTCTCGAGCTTGGTCCAAACTGTTTATTCAAATCATTGATTAATTCACGCCGAAATGAATTTTGTGGTGATCTTTTTAGACTGATTGAGTCGCGAATTAAAAGCTGACCGCTGCCAGAAAAATAGTTCCTTTGTTCCAAATTCTTGTAAGAAGCTGAGACAATCCTATTATTTAATTTTCCCCCTGTCAATATTGGACTTTTAAGAAAGATTTGGGGATCAAAATCTGCTAATTTAACTCCGACACCTGCGAGAAATCGTCAAAATCACAACCGGCTGATGAATCAATTTTTCTTCTGACATTCTTTCCTGATTTTAAGCAGAGGTTGTTCATCTTTTTGTCGTTTTGTTTTTTGTTAAATAAATTTTTTGGTCATTTCAGTAATTTTTACCATAAACGAAGGACTTAACGATCAATTTTTGTTCTGACTTAGTAATTTTGGATCTCTTTAACTATAAACCCTATCTAACAACGATTTGCCGTGCCTATAAAAAAACTAATGCAATGGTTAAGCATGAATGAATTTGGTACATAACAACGAACCTTTACCCTCACCCTTCGCAAAGGGGCCGGGGAATTGTCAATGGATCAGCATTTTTTTTTGAAAAAAAAATTTAAAGCCGTCTCGTCTGTCTATCCTTTTTTTTATACCCTTTAATTTTTGAAACAACTTTGAAAATTTAGCATCCCTTTATCACTTTTTCAAAGAAATTGTTGTAAAAGTGAAATATCAGCAACATTTTGTGCACGCTATTTTGACGATCTCTATGACGTGCAAACCTGTATTCGGAGAATAATAGGATGAATAGTGATTAATTCCAGCTTGTCGATAACCAAAATAACCAGACTTTCTAGGCTGGCGAACAGACCTTGACCTTGTTTTCCAGCCTATATTCGGACTGTGTTCCCGGAATAAGGCGCGGTTATTATGTTTCCCAGTAAAAGGCGAAGCAGACCCAATGTTATAACTAGTAATAATATTACTTCTATCTCGGTCGCATAAACTTGAGTTTGACGGTTGTAAATTTGGGTTTGTATTTGAGACTGTGTAGCTTCGGTTTAAAGGGCGTTTACAGCTAACTTCTGATTTCAAATTAACCGGTTTACTTGAATTCCCAGAATTATCCGAATTGTTTAAATCTCGTTTGATGTCAGAAGCTTTCAGTTTGGATTTAGTTGAGCCGGATTTTTCAATTTGAGAGAGGCTTTCGGGAGAATCTGTTATCCGCTTCTGTTCCGAAGAATTTGTCGTAAATACGCTGTTTCCAAAAGGCTTCCGGCTTTTGTTAGCTGAAACTTTGACGGAAGAACTTGGTTTGTTCTTATTGTATTGAGAAAAAGCCCGCTCTAGGGTAACTGGAGCGTCCAATCTACTGGGTACGATTTCGGGATCAACTGAAATTATAACTGACAATGGCCGGTTGGGCTTGATAATTTCACTGTTAGTTTCATTTTTGAAACTGCTGCAAGGTTTTGAAAGTTTCCCAGCATTTGAACTGGCTGGTAATAAAATATAACTTTTACCAGGGGACTTATAACTTTTACTTAGGCTTTGAGATTCATTTTCTTCGGGGTTTGCAAACAAATCTAAATCTTCGCTCAATTTTTCTTGTATTATATGAGCTGAAACTGTTTCTTTAGGCAAAGAATTTCTAGGAAATTGATCTGATTCTGTAAATAAAACGTCTAAGTTTTCGCTGTCATTTTCTCTGATTTTATCTGGACTATTCTGTGAAACCCAATTTTCACCTTCGAAGGTTAAAGATTCACTATCTTTTGAAAGACTTTCACTATCCTGCTTAAGTGATTCTTGGTGAATTAGCTTAACAAGTTTTCTTCGTGGCGTTCTAGGTTTTTCCGGAGTTTCGGACTTGTTTTTGAAGTCGTAATATTCTTCTTCTGAGTTAGACTGATCCACTGAAAAACTCGATTTTGACAGCGGCTTCTCAGAAATTTCACAATCTTCCCGATTCGGTTCACGTGTATTTTGGTTGTTCAAAATAAGCGTTTTTGAGGTCGTGTTAGGAGTTTCAATAAACGTTCGCAGATTTTGGTTTGAACTATTAATGGCTCGAGGATTTTCATTTTTGCTAGCTAATTCTCCCTGCTCTGTAGCATCTGTACTTTGAGAGGTCAGAATTAAACTTGTATTTTCATAATTTGGCTTGCAATCACTTGTTCTGAACTCTTTGCTACTTTTATCCGCAAATTTGTCTGAATTATACTCCATTTTTCTGTCCATTTTTCTATTTATCCGACCGAAATTGTTTCACGACTTCAGAACTTCAAAATTAAATCCACAGAATTCTATCAGAATGTTTTCATGCCAAATTTGAGGATTTCATGCCGACAGTTTCTGTAAACAAAAACATAATTTGAAAGGCTGACTGTCCGAGCTAATTAGCGTCGCAGGTGATTTTGATAAGAATATTTGGGTTTTAAAAACAGTAATAATCGAAAGGTTTGTTGTTAGCACACCAAAGTCAGACCAATTGATTAAAATAACATAAAAGAACCGGTAAATTTTTATTTAACTTTAACTACACTTGCTAAAAAAATTCAATGCACAAAAGAGAATCCTGTTTTTGCAATAATTTCTATTTTGATTAAAATCTCAGCATAAATTTTCTTACGAATTGCTCGACAGTAGCTCGTAAAAAAAAATAATGAAATCAAAATCCGCCATTGCAGTTAAAAGACAAAGATTACTTTTGAAATTATTTATAAAAGGCGCATTATAAAATGCAAATTTACTGAAGCAGAAACTGCAGGTTAGCTGATTTAAGAACCCTGACACTAATGACCGGCTAAGCTATATCACTCGCTTGTTTGTTTTTTTTTTCCTTTTTGGTTATTTTTGGGTAACAAAGGATAATTGGGAGAACCTGCTGTTCAAAAGACACCAAAAAAGATCAAAATCTAATTTTAAAACACCGGGGAGGATTTGAGACACCAGGCCACGACATGTTGGGATGCTTCATTAAATTTAATGTCCTCTTTTTGCAACCAAACAAAAATCGCTTCTATCTAGTGTGTTTTTATGACAGGCGGTAGCATTTGGCCAAGATTTCTGTATCTTAATTTTTATGATTCAAGTTTAACCAAAGCAAGTGGATCAAAACAGAGGAAATTATCTACGGTCCGTTATATGACTTCATCAGTCTGGAGAAACAAATAATAGAAGGGGGAGTGTGGATAGACAAAGAAAAAATATATGCTCATCCAAAGACATTGATCATTAAAACTTGGAAATCAATAGTATAAAATTGCTAAATCAGCCTTTTGAAACAATAGTTGGGTTTGTTGTAATTTTGAGACACAGAACAGAGAAAAATTCTTTCTTAAAAATAAATTTTTTTCACAGTGCGTCAGTCGATGCATAACTAATTTTGAGGTTTTTGAGGAAAGAAATTTGGTTTTGATTTATTTAACGAGTTATATTTCAAAGTAGTTGATGAATGGCGTGCGTTTCCACAAAATGCAGAGGGAGTGAGTTATTTCAAAGAAGTTTTTGTCAAATTTCATTTCAAAGTGGCCAGCAAGGATGTCACGCTGATTGAGTGCCGCCGCCAAAATTTATTTTCCCTGTCGCGCCAGGAAACCACTGACTGTGATCCCATCAGGGAAAACAAGGAGACCAACTGGGTCTTATTGCAGGAATAGGAAGACAGGTTGTGATGTGGCAAATAGGAAGTGGGAGGGGTTGATGGTTGATGGTAGTGACGGAGGATGGTAGGGGAACTAGGTTTGGCGTCCTAGGTATTGTGAGCCCTGATTCAGAACTATATCATGAATGACGGTTGCAAATGTACTGATCATGCATAATCATGGATAACTGATCATAGTGCCTGAAAGCGCCTTAATTATCTCTGCGACTTTAAACTGGAAGGGGGATGGGGAGGGGGGGGGGTGTGCTTGTTTGGTGCTCAGTTATGTATTACTGACTTATTTCTCTAGGATTTTCAATTTGAGCCTCAACTTTTCTTATCAACGAGCACGGATGATTGCGATGATTTAACTGAAAAGTGAAAACCGAAAATCCAATCACAACTTCTTTTTTAGAATCCTCTTGCTTTATAATATGGATGAACTTCTGCATGGTTAATCATGTTGCCAGGTAACCGAAAAATTACTAAGTCACGTCCGAGATGTGACTGTGCAAAAATACTTCTGCTAAAAAGTTGCCAAAATAGAGACACCCATTTATAAAGCACTCAATCTACCAAATGTAAGAACGAATTGGAAAATAATTTTCTAAAAATGTATATTGATCTTTTTAACGCTTCTTAGATACGCGGCGGGTTAAATACCTTAGATCCAAATCCGAAAAACGATTCACTTACCAGGCTAACCACTGCCAAAATCATCAACAGTATAAGTTTTTTAAAGCAAAAACTGACTTTCGAAGGTATGTCGTGGTTTCCTTTAGAGTTGCTTATTGCACAGCAGCCGGCTAATCTTATTTATTTATAAGATCCCTTCGCAAAATTTAAAGAACTAAAACAACGAGCAAAATATGAAATACGTGGGATCGCAACCTTATTTGCTAATTGCACAGCAACCGGCTATTCTTATTTATTTATAAGCTATGCCTACAAAAAAGTCCCCACAAAAAATGATTATCCCAAGAAATTTAATAAATTGAGTGCAATAGAAACGCTCATCATACATAATTCATAAAGAATCAAAATTGTATGACAAGCATTTTCATGAAAAATATCTGAGATTTAGGTGAACTTTTGTTCTTTTTTGATCGCAAACTCACTTTCGTGATTAAAATATAACATTTTACGTTTTTTTGTGTTTTTTAAATATTTATTATCGAAAATTTTCATTGAAAAAAATTCAGATATTAGGTGACACCAATGTCACTAGACATTTTGGTGATTTACAATGTAATTTAAATTTTTGAAATTTGGCCAATTTAAATAACGATAAGCTATTATTCAAAGAAACTAAAGTTTTTCACGCTTTTGTGCTCACAGCTTGTTTTTGCAATTCAGCAAACCTTTTACGGGGAGTTTTTTGTTGATAACTTTTTTCAGAGTTTTTTGTTATGAATTAACAATATAATTCAAATATGTGAAAAAAAACTAGTGCAACTTTTGAAGACTACTGAATTTCTCAAAAGACAAGCTTTCTAGCCTGAACAAATTGTTGCTTTTTGCACTTAATTGTGCGTTCAGCGATAGCAAATATTTATTTGGCTAGTCACCAAATGCAATATTTAGGTGAAACTTAATCTCTGATTTTTCTTCATCGGAAAATGTCTTATTGAAGTGTTAAAAATGCTAGAAACAAAATTAGGCACAAAACATTTCCTGCTGTGCAGTTTTTAATTGTGAACAAAATAGCCGGTTACTGTGCAAGTAGCACAGAATGTTCCGACCATAGATTTCATGAAAACAGCAAAAAAAATACTTCAAATTAGTGTCGTTTTTTTTCTGCGTGAAATCAAAACCTGAGCAAAAAAATCTAACTGAAACATATGCAGCATTCATAGTAAAATAGGCCAAATGCAAACAGTTTCGTAGAAAAATAACTAGAAAAACGAAAAAAATCATTAAAAAATTCATTTTTTTTGGCAGAAAATTTTGGTATTTGAAGCTTTTAATTCCCAAATTGGCGCTAAAAACTCGAAAAACTAAATTTGTTTGAGTAAAACTGAAACTTTGAGGCTTTAATTAAGCATAAATAAGCTAATGAAAGTCTGCTTACTCGATCAACGTAAGGAAAGAAGAAAAATTAAAAATTTCGAACCGGTTTTTCACGACACTGGGGAAATTTTTTGAAAATAACATATGTGCCTTCAATCAAGACGTAAGGGAGTTTAATATGATATGTCACTCGACCCAGTCTGATGATTATTTCTGGTACCTGGTTTGGCGTAGTTAAAATTAAAACTGGTCAAAAACCATGTTGTTTTGATCAATTCAAACATTCTGCAGTGTGAGCGACTCTATCTGTCTTAGATATTTGTGAAGAGATCTTTTTTGAGAGTATATCTTCCAGCGTCGGCCGGTTTGACCAAAAAAATTTTAATATGATTTTTCCTGGAATTAAGGTTACCTTGTTTTTTATTTCGGCTCTAGATGATTACGATAAAAAGCCTTATTCTTAGAATATTGTTGTAAGATAAAAACAATTAATAAAAAACAAGGAAATCTACGAAAAATTCTTCTAAGAACGTCGTAAGATAACTTACATTTTTTTTCAATATGCATAAGTTTTAATTTCTTATAACCAGAAAAAAAATTCTCTGCGCAAGTAACGAAAGTTTCATGGGCGAAAATGAAATATTTGCTATATTAAATAGTTGATAGAGCGATGTTCCGTGGATAATTTTATGCCACCCGTATCAAGGTTCCATGCAACTCTTTCTAACACGGTCAAGCGAGTTGCTGATTTCAAGAGTTTTTCGTTAAAATAACAATTAACACTTATATGCAATACGTCTAAATCTATCTGACTTGATTCCTTATAAGTGACATTCAATTGTCTGCAAAAAACCGCTGAATATGTATAGTCATTAAAACAAATCAAAATTTGTTTCAAGAATTTTTTTTCGAATTGCATTTATCAAAACAACAAAATAGAATGAAAAAAAAAATGATGAACATTGACAGAACTTTCAGGAACCAATTTTTATTTGTAAGTGCAGTATAAAAACACATTCATAAAAATTTTGGCGTTTGTTGAAGAAGATTGTAAAAAAAGGAAAGTTTTTGCAAGCTTTATAAGATTTTCTGAAAATCTTTGGTCAAAACTTGAAAATTGTTAAATGTATTGTATTCAAGTCGAACGACAAATAAATGGAATGCCAGCAAAATCTGAATTGCACAGAAGTTTTATGAAAAATAATCGACTACAATGGAAATTTATTTTCAGTTTCAGTAAGTTTCAACAATAATTGATCATATCAATTACAGTTTTGTGAACCTGTTACTATTTTCAGAAGAAGAAAGTCGATTGTAACCGATGATTTTGAAGTAAATTTTATTCGAATTTATCAAAAAATGAAAGATATTCAGTTATTTAATCGAGACTGTTTTTTCGCGCACTTTTCTGCATATATTCAAAACACGAACGCTGAATGCGTTAAAGTGAGAGTCATATTTGGCTTGTATTGAAACAACTATCGTTTTTTTAGTCTCCTCACAGTGTTTGCTTTGTTCATTTTTTAAAAATTTATTTCGATAATCAAACATTTTATGCGACTGATTTTTTTACAGATCAGCCACATGATGTTTTTGTGTGTAGGAATGGAGGGCATATAAGTGCGTGTGTGGCAGAACAGACAGGAAATTATACCCTCTCTTATACCCATTTACGCTCCCACTCAAGGAACGGGGTGCCATTTTGGGTAGGGAGCGCAATATAGTTTGTATAGGGGGATAGGTGTTAGGGGAGTAAGTGTTGGGGGTTTTAATGTAGATAGAGTTAGAGGTGTAAATGTGAGGCGAGCTGGGTGAGGTGAAGGATGGTGGGTACATATGTTTTACATATGACGAGGGGTTATAAAAACAAGAGATTTTCTTCGGGTCACAAAAACGAACAAAAACTCGCTGTAAGCTGGACTTAAGTCCAAAACTTTACGATCGGTTTTTCTCAAACAGTTCTAAGACCGGTTTTTACAACCGGTTTTAAGAAACATTTCGAAAGTGTTTTTAAAAATTGGCCAACGACGGTTGAAAGTGTTTCATCATATCAAAGTGCATCACAAATAAAACATCAAAAAAATTGCTCCAACCTGTTTGAAACTTGAATGTTGTACCCGACTCCGCGCACAAAAGAAAAACTTTAAAAAAATTTAGAATACGACTGTTAATTAAAATCAGATTATAAAAATAAGTTGGTCTAATTGATCAAAAAAGGTAATCGATACAAAATTGTGATTAGTATTTCAGCTTATTAACAGTATAACATAGCTAATCCGTTTAAAAAATTTTCTCGAGTCGCATATTCTGCTGTCTTATTTGAATTGAACATTTCATGCGGAATTAAGTTTCAGAATTAAAACATGCTTTGGGAGCACATTCTTAGATAACTTAGGGGGGGGGGGATTGAACAGTTGATCCTGAAAATTTAACCTAATATCAGCAATCAGATCGGCATTTGCTCGGAACTAGTGACCGTGAACTAGTTGTTGTTGTTGTTGTTGTGAATTTTCAGTAGGATACTGATGGGATGATATCCCCAAAGTTCTCAAAATTTTGTCCAGTTATTTCGGCACATGTTGCAGTCACAGAAGAGGACCCATGTGCACTTGTTTTGTTCTGAGAATTGATCGTCGAAAAACTTCCACATCGTCTGTATCAATCTTCGCTTTAAGCCTCGCATTTCTCGAAATTCAATTTTCTGATTTAGTCGGTTTATTAGACGGCACGTCCTGAATGTAAACTCTCCTCTAGCTTTTTCAGTTCTGGTCTTGTTTAGGTTGAACATTTCTTTCGTTCTTCCTGGATTTTCAATTTTTGCTGGGAGCATAATGTGATCGTTTTCTTCATGCATGAATTTCGCCATCATCAGTAACTCGTTCAGCTGGAGAAACAACGCAAGAGGCAGGATGTTTAACAATCTCAGCTGCTCTGTATAGTCAGAATCGTTTCCCGTGATCCATTTTAAGACTTTCTTTTGGAACCTTTCTAATCTCCCTAAGTCGCTTCTCGAGATATTGCAAATAATTAGACCATACGTTAGAACAGGAAGTATTAAGGATTTGTACAGACCAAGTTTTATGCGCATTTTGACTTTGAATTCTAAGTTTCTGCGGATGCAATAGAACGTTTTATTCGCTTTCGACATTCTTGAGTCAATATGGGTTGTCCATGTTAAATGTTTGGACACATGTATTCCTAGATCCTTTATCACATTCGAGCTTTCCACTGCTGTTTCACAAAGAATGAATTCGTGTTGATTTCCTCTAAATTCGACTTTAAAACATTTGTCTAGTGCCAGACTCATCTTGTTTTTGTCTACCCAGTTTTCAACGCTTTTTAGGTCCTGCTGGATGTCCTTTGTGTCTACATTCACTGCTAGTAATTTTAGGTCGTCTGCAAAGATAAATGGGTCACTAAATTTCAATACTTCAGGAAGATCATTTATGAAGATACAGAAAAATAATGGACCAATCAACGATCCTTGTGGTACGCCACTTGTAATTTCTAAAGTTTCTGATGAGAAATTGTCGGCACGAACAAATTGTTTCCTGTTGCTGAGATAGTCTGCGATTATTTCAAGGAAACAGCCTCCAACTCCAATGTTGCTCATTTTCTTTAGTAGTCCATAATGTGGGACTTTGTCGAATGCCTTAGAGAAGTCGGTATAGAATGCGATCACATGGTTTTCAGCGTTCTTGTCAATAGCTTCGTAGATTTCTTTCAAGAAAGATAACATGTTTGTAATTCCTGAACGGTTTTTAACAAAACCGTGCTGACTTCTTGTGAGAAATTTAGTGAAATGGTCATACAACGCTGGATACATGCATTTTTCCAGGAGTTTACTCATGATATTTAGGAGTGACACCGGCCGGTAGTTTTCCATTAGTCGTTTGTCACCTTTCTTGTAAATAGGCGACACAGCCGCAACTTTCCATTTATCTGGTATTTTCCTTACCCTCTTGATGTTTTTAAAAACGCAATGCAAAACTGTGGTCATTTCTCTGGCCGTTCGCTGGAAGAAAATTGGTGGGAATCCATCTGGGCCCCGCGATTTTGTTATGTCCAGCTCTGTTATAATTTGGTTCAAATATGTTTTTGAGATACTGAAGTTACTCAATATCGTGTTTTCGCACTTCATATCACTGAGGTTGAAGCTTGATTTGGGCGAAAAGACAGAGTGAAAATATTCATTCAAAAAGTTCACTTTTTCTTTGGCTTTAGTAACAGCTATTTCGTCCTTGATCATAGTCTTTGGGAGAGTTTCTGATTTTTTCAGACTCTTAAAGTGTTTGAAAATTAAATGTGTGTTACGAGTGGACATCAAATTTTCCTGATAGTTTACTCTATCTTCCTCTACTGCTTCTTCCACCATTTTATTTAGAGATAGAATGAGATTTCTGCGGTAGCTTGTAGGTTTCAATTTGTATATTCTAGTTTGTGTTCGCAGTTTGTTCATGAGGTTTGAGGTACTTGGCGTAACCCATGGCGGAAGTGATTGGCGACGTCTCGTTCTTCTAGGCACATGTTGGTTTACTAAATTTTCCAAATAGTCGTAAAGTTCCTCGCACATTCTGTTGATGTTTGTGTGACATACTGGTGAGAAAGGCTCACTTAGTATTGATTTCTTGATTACGTTATAGTCCACGCTACCGAAGCTTCGAAAGTTTTCAATAGCGACTTTTACCTCATGGTGAGGACATTCAATTAGAATGCTGATTGCTTTGTGGTCGGAGCAATTGTAAATTTTTGAGAAATTTTCGTCAGGAGTCGCATGAATGTGACAATTTTTGAATAATGTAATGTCTAGTGGCTGATATCTACTAAATAACCCAACTAAAAACAAAAAATTGCATCTGTTGGTTCATTTACTAAAATCACTCATAAAAAACTGTACCAATGAAGTTAAAAACCAGCTTTTGTAAGATGTCCCATTAGTCCACCAAGCTGAATGAAAGTGTGGAAGTTTTTGCTCTTTGTTTTTTATTTTTTTCTTTAGTCCAGTAGCCACAATTTCTTTCAAAATTCAAGCTGCAAATAAAACTTTTTAATGTTTTTCTGAAATTCAAAAAAAAACGAAGAGTAACCATTTTTTGCTTTTGAACAAGTGAAAATTTTTGATTTTCGGACCAATATTGAAAACAACCGTGTTTTGCACTATTTATGGTGTTTATTGAAGACTTTTTTTGGTTGAAGTTAGAAAATTAGCGTTTTTTTATAGCTTAGTTAAATAATGTCAAATGCGAAAAAAAAAACATTAGAGTCTTGTTATAGAGTGACGCTTATACTTTGTTGAAACTTCTTAGGTACTTGAAATTCCGAATAACCGATCTGCATGACAACTTCAAGAATCTGAGAATCAATCCGCCTAAAAAATTCATCTTTCTATTCTGTAATTTTTAGCTTAAAACACTCTTTTAGAAAATAATTACTGTAGAAACTATTTTTTTCAAATTTCGCCAATCATTATTAATCACTAACGAAAAGAACAAACGAAATTATCAAACACTTAACTGTTGTTATGAAAGGTAATTTTCATCATTGGTATTTTAAATGCAAGTAAAGGATTAATTGTTTGAAAATAAGTGGGAGCCATATATGCAAGTGAAGAGTTTTTGTCTTTGCTTAGCAAAAGTTTTATTTTCGCATTTCAAAAATAGAGCAATTACAGTGCTTTTTTCATTTTCAAGCAAAGGTAACTAAAAACGCACGAAAAGAAGCTTTCAAATTTAAATACTCAAGTTTTAAATAAAAATTTATAGCTGCGTTTTGTTCACAATTCAAAAGATATACGGATTACGAAACATTAGATTTTTATATGATCACACTTGTCTGTAATATAAGGCAACTTTACATATTAGTACCTTGAATTTGTAACTTGAACGCCCGTGAATTGTCCGGAAAAAATGTTCAAAAGACCTTAATGAATTTTTCAGATATAATTAAGTTAAAAACATCCTATCGATTGTGAAAAATTTCAACGAAAAGCTCACGCAAGATTAAATAAAAAAGATGATTTCTACATCCTTTGCAATATTTAAGTCAATTAGCTGGCATCAATACACTTTTTAAACAATTTTAATGCGGGATAAATTCACCATGTACAACATAAGCATTAAAATAAAGCTGAAGAACTTTTGCACAAAAAAGTTAATGGAATTTGGCTGAAATTCAAAAACTTCATAAAAATATGTCTAGTAAAACATTTTTGGTGAAATTTTTGATATTAAAAACTTGAAAATTGTCAGGATAAGAACTACACCGAGCACAACCAAGCCGTTTCTTTCTTCGATTGTTTATGCTTTTTTAAATGTGTATCTGTAAAAGCGATAAAGCTGTCTATCTTAAGAATTCTAGAAACAGTCTGATTTTTCTCAAAAAAATTCAATATTGGATTTTTTTCATTAAAATGTTTTTCATGAACGCTTGGGAGTTTTTCTTGATTCCGGTTTCATTTCTGAAGAAAAGAACACAAATGTTTTTTCCCGTTGTTGTTTTCTTTTACTCAATTTTCTAGGCAGGGTTTTTTAACCATCTAACAAGTAATGGTTTTCTGATTTAGAGTTTTGTAATTTGACCAATTTCACTAAATTGGGATTACTTTTGCGCACTTTTTTCCCAATTTTTGCGTACATTTGCTCATTTCAATCAAATTTAATTATTGCAAATTGTTTATTCCGAATAACACCTAAGAAAAAGAGAAGGTTTTGCTTTTGTGGAAAATTTGCAAAAAAAAACTTGAACAATTTTAAACGTTTCAACTTTTGTTATTTTTATGAACAAAGAACTATTTGATGGACAATGAATGACAGTTGGACTAATCAGAGTATCACCTCCATTCAAACTATTTTTTTCTGAAATCTGTAGCAGAAATTTTTTTTTTTTTTTTTTAAATGAGTCTGTTAAAAATTTTAAATGTAATATATGTTTTGACTGGTTCATTGTAACGGAATTATTCTGGAACAGGGTTGGCTTTTTAACACCCTCACAAGATTTTTAACAGTTTTTAACGTTAAAAATGTTAAAAAACAGTGTTAATTAACATGGTGTTAATTAACAAGCCAACCCTGTTCTGGAACAAAACTAAACTAAAACACTTAAAGAAAAAACTTTCAATCTGCTTTATTTTTTATCAGCTACAACCCAAACAGCTTTTATAGGAACTTTAAATACACTATCCACAATAGACACTATCCGTTGGATTTTTATTGTCACTTTCGATAAGGATCTTTAACAGTCAAACCTAATGAGATAAAGATGGATTATGAAAAAACCACTTTGCTAAACAAGAAATTTCATGTTATTCATCTATAATCAATTATTTGTAACGTTTTTCAATATTTCTCTATGAATATTACCATATTCTCATCAATATATCAATATTTCTCATATGAATATAGTATATGAAGAATAATACCCAATTTCCCTTTTTTTTGGATTATTAAGTTTTCATCTTTTTTTGAGTTTAATTTAAATACATTTTATCAATTGCTAAGTTGATCAGTTTCACCCTGTTTTTAAACGTGTTTTTTATTTGTTGTGAATCATAAGTGTTTTTGATCATTATCTGACTTCAGTCATACTTTAGTGATCGGTAGTGGGTGGAGTGTAGAGGGATAGAGGGAAGAAGAAAAAGAGAATGAGGTTATTCAGTTATTCAATGTAAACGCGTGAGAGGAGGGGTAGCTGAAAGCTAGGTGAAAAAACTGCAAACTTTGAAAATTCTGCAAGTTTCAAACTGAAGAAGATAGTTTGTTGTTCAATTTCAACTTTCTTCTTTTCTTTGAGTTTTTTCTTTTGTTTGAGAAATTGAGTTTTTTTGTTACTTAATTCTCAATTTTGTTCCTTTCAACAATTTTCTGAAATTATTTGAAACTTGGGACCGGGAGAAGATAAAATTTTAGGTGGATTGGTTGTATGGGATCGCGTGCCAAAAAATTAAATTTTTGGACAAAGTTTTCAAAAAATGGCATTTCTGATCTTCTTTCCACAAACATGATAAAAAATAATCGACCGAAACGCTTGGGGAAGGAGGGGGGATCAAGGATTACAACCCAAGTGGGGAGGGTGGTTTGTTCTGGCGGAGGGTTTGTTCAGGTGGGGAATAGTTCATGTGGGGTTGGATGTTCAAATCAGGGGCGGGTGATTCAGGTGGGGGCCGGGGAACGGGGGCCGGGGTCGAGGTGGTGGTTCAGTTGCGTGAGGGGAGGGGGGTTCAAGTGGGTTGTGGGGCTGGTTCAGGTAATTTTATTGCTGTTTTAGAAAGTTTATTTTTTAAAATCGAGTAAGCCGTACCTTCGCTTTGCAAAATTAGTGCATTACTCAATTGATAAATGCAGAAATTCTTGCAAAGTATTGCACCACGCGAAACAAAACCACGGAGCCATTCTTAGACAACATTTTTGTCAAGAAAAGTTTATTATAACCGGTTTTTACCCATAAAAACCTAATGCTTTAGAAGTCAATTACCTCTTTTTAAGGAGTACCCGGGATGACCAAAAATACTAGTCATACAATTTCCATATATGGAAAAATGCTAGTCATACATTTTCCATGCAATTCCATACGTACAGAAAATTGCATGAAAGGTCTATGATTAGTATTTTTTTATATGGAAATTGTATAACTAGCATTTTTCCATAAACCAAAAATATTTATTTTTTACATTTTAATTTCTCAATATTTTTTGGCTGTGTTCGTAACCGAACACAAATGACATGAACCTTGATTACTCAAACGTAGTAACCAACGGTTTGGCTCTCTCGCATTAACAATGCATTGGAAACAACCTGATGTGTGTTATTTCTGTCTCAGACAATTAATATAACGAAAGTAGTGAACTTTTAAATTTTGGCAATAATTTTCAAAGATGATTATTTCTAAAATTTGAATGTTTAAATTACCAGACATTGATCAAGGCATACAAAAACATGTCATATAAAAAAAAGAGGAGTTTTAAGCGTTTTTGAAAAAAGTTACGAAGATAAAAGGAAAAAAAATCCAATATTAGTATATCCAGGACTACGTTATACACACAAAAAATTAAATTTTGCATGCAAAATTTTTTTTTTCAAAAAATGTTTGTTTGAATACGAAAATCAATTTGCAGTTGAAAAAAAACACAGAAATTTATTGAGGGCAATTTCAAAAATACTTAGAAAAATTTTTGTCGTCGCCATCAAAAAAATGCTAGTCATACAATTTCCATATGTGGAAATTGTATGACTAGTGTTTTTTTTCAGAAAACAAAAATAAAAAAAGTCAAAGTTTTCAGTCGTAGCAGCCCAAAAAACGCTTAAATGTTTTGCCAGCAATTGAATTGATTGTTCAAAGCTTTTTTCACAAAAAAAATTTTAAAAAATTCTAATCATACAATTTCCATATATGGAAATTGTATGGGTAGCATTTTTTTTCATACCATTTTTTTCCTTTTTTTATGAAGAGATACCAATTTCGATACCAAAGCAACTATAAAACACCTTTGAAATTTGATTAAACTCATTTTGCAAAAATGTATGAAATTTGTATGACTAGCATTTTTCCATAGACTAAGTGTATGAAATTGTATGATTAGCATTTTCGGTCTATGGAGGTCAACCCGGGTAAACGAATAAACCGAAACAAACAAAGTAAAAGCGGTAATTTGATTAATGAAAGAGATAGGACACATTGTTTGGTTCAAAATCTCATATTATTTAAATGGCTAGTACTAGTAATACTTCCATTTATAATTTATGCATAACAGCCTCCAAAATAAAAGCACTATTTAATCTATTTTTGATCGATTTGAATGGGGGTTCCCTGAAGTTTCGATTAAAAGTGACATTTCCATTTTGGCTCAATTGGCTATGTTCAGAATATGGATTAACGGTTATTAGTAGTGGAATTTGCAGGCATCATCACAAAATACAATTATATTCAGTTTCATTGAGCTTGCGGGCAAAAAAAACCAATTTTGTACCAATCCTACGTAAAAAGGATGACTTTAATAACCTTTTTTTAGAATTTATTTTTATTGGCCCTCAAGTTCAGTAAAACGCGATAACCTTTTTCATTTATTGGTACGAGGACCATTAAACTCACCGCCAATTATCTCCGCTTTCTTGAATTTAAAAGGGGAAGTTATTCTTAAGATCTAATATTTATAGTAGACCTTGGAACTAGATTAGTTTGTGGCAATCTAAAAAGTCAATGCTTTTCTTTTTCAATGATTTTTTTTTGGCTTCAACCCTTCAGTTGAAGTTGAAATTGTTTTCGTTGCTTAGATAAACGTAAAAATAGTTAAAACAATACTTTAAAAGTAAGAGAATTGGCATTTCCTAAACTTCTCTTGATGCAGAAAAAAATCCACATTACAAAACATGATTATGAAAATATAATTTCCTTTATAGTTGACTGTTCTTTATTGGTAATTCTTGCAGAGTTGAAACAAATTCCAATAATATTCAAAACAGTTAGCACATTGGGAGTTTCAAATCAAAATAAATATTGCAAAGATTTTGTCGCCCATTTACGAGGAAAAGATAGTTTATTAGAAAAAAATCCAGATTACTGAAACATATCGTTAACTGTTACTTTTTAACAAAAATTTTTCATCAATTTTTGTACGCGCAGTCCTTAAAGTAGCTGTCAACTCAACTGGCTCCAATTATCCAAAGGAAGAAAGAAAGAAAGAAAGAAAGAAAGAAAGAAAGAAATTGAATTCTCTGATTCAAAAACATACATATCAGAATGTTTTACATTTAAAAAAATCATTAACTAGAGGGTACACTAAATGGACCTTTTGATCGCTGGATAGTGCCCTAACAAAGAGGTATGCTAGACTGAGAGCAGAAAAACGCAAAAAAAAACGGTTCAAAAATGGCGTTTGGACTCTTTTTGCAAATTTTTGATTAAAAAAATTGTTTTTTTTACGGCGCGAGCTCCCCCTAAAATTTAATTTATTTTGGGATGGAGGCGTCATTAGAGAACATCACCGGGTCGATCAACGACGAAAATTGAAAATAATTCTGCATCCAACTTGCCATCGATCGATTTTAAGAAATTCCAACTGCTAAAATAATTAACCACGCGTTAATTAACCCAAAAAATGCTATAAACATTTTTAAAGACAACATCAACGATATCAAGAAACACACGGATCATCACGAGCTATGCGAATAGGCCACAAGCCTTTTGTTTATCTCGAAAAGGGATATCTTTCTGTACAAAAAAGTGGATATCTTTCTGCATATCTTCTGGCTACCTTCTGGATATCTTACTGCAATAAAAACAAAATATAACTTCTAAAAGCATCAGCAAAAAAGCATGTCGTTGTCTGTCTAGTGGAAAGTTTCATTCAGACCATAAAATGCCGATTCTGCTGCATGAATGTTGTGATTCGTACTTTATTTTGCACTTACTGAAAACATTACTTAACTTAATCAGTTAACAGGTCTTTTACATATGACCTTCACTTGCCATTCTCTCCGGCGGAGAGAATGTTCTCTTCACTTTTTAATGTTTTAACTTTAGACTAATTCACTTTTATTCTTTTATTCTTTTAATTGTATGAAGTAGAGTTAGCTACAACAAAGATACATTTTATCATGGCGCAGTCAAATAACGAATCTAACGTGAGAGGAATACCTCCATTATGGCAAAACCATACCGTAGATCCCCCAATTACCTGGGAAGACTTTAGCGATCTTTTTCACTTAGCTATCATCGCTAATAAAAGTATAGATATTGAGAATCTATTAAATCCTTCGGAGAGACATCATCCTCAACCTCCAAATTTGGAAAATCCGTTGGATGGCTAAACGGAAAAACAAAGAAAGTCGACAATTGACAGGAACCTTCAAGAACAGAGAGGTTACGAAGAAGAGGAAACGGCTTCCATTTAAACTTAAACCAAGAAATTCAAGGGAATGCGATTATAGAGGAAGCAGATAAAAAACTACGGTCAGTCTTATACCTGGCCCTAGGAAATGAAGGAAAAAGAATTTTTGGACAATTTCATTCAAAGAGTTTTGGGACTTCCTAGCAACCGCCTTTGTCATAAGACAAATGTCACATTTGAACGACACAAATTGTTAAATCGAAAATAACGATACAGAGAGTCTCTCGAACAATTTTGGGGAGCCCTAGCAGAAATGGCCGCGGAAGAAGAAGAATGGATTAGAGATATTTTCATAAGCAACATGAAAAACTACGACATCCAACGGAAACTTTTAACCGAAACTCTTCCACCACGAGAAGCACTAAACGTAGCACTCATTGACGAAAAGGGAATTTTAAACCACTTAAAACTTACAAACAATTGTAAATCCAACGGATCATCTGTACATAAACCGTACAGCCAATTTACTGTAAAAAGAGAGCCAGCTCTCAATATAGAAAAGAGCAACACCTGTATGATGTGCGGTGGAACTTTTTCAAAAGGGCACCTAGCAATTTGCCCAGCGAAGGACACTACTTGTACATCCTGTAAATACAAAGGCCATTTTACCAGACTTTGTAAATCTCGTCGTAGAAATGTAAACATTGTAAATAATCAAATTGTAGATAATGCAGATATTAATCCGTCGGATCTCCCGGATGTAAATACAGACCATGTAAATAGAGAATGTTGTGGCGTCATAAAGGCATGGTCGGAATCTGGACAAAGTGAAAACGACAATTACTCTGTATTAAATGTCACTACAATTTTCGACAACGACGGAAAAGAATTGGAAAAATTATTAAATATTGGCCTCGGAAAAAAAATCAAGTAACTTTAAATATCCAAGTGGTTTCAGCTGGCCCGGTTAGTTTTCTCAAGAAAAACGTATTACACGAACTGAAACTTCGAGACCCTTACTTGAAAATCTATCCGGTGGACAAAGCAATCAAGGATCTATACTGTGGATTTACTGACAACGCTATAAATAATTCTGGAAAGGTGATACTTCCGATCTTCTCTAATGGTTGGTCACACAACGACCGTCATTTCTTCTTGGCCGAGAGACACGAGAGAAACACTCTCGGAAATGACAACCTGCGCAAAGTGGAGATAGAAGTCTCGCAGAAGTATTTCCCACACTTCCAGACAAACAAGCAGTGTAAGTCCATAAATTCGATTTCACCAACAAACAAAGATAGTGAAATCCTAAAAATATCAAAAACATTTAAAAACCTGTTTCATCGGATTGGAAAAATAAAAAAACCAGATGAAAATTACCCATTTTCACGAACCTCTCAAACCGATCCAACTAAAAGGAAGACGAGTCCCCCTCCACTTACTGGATTCAGTTAGGACCGAACTCAACAGATTAAAAGACGAAGGACATTTTAAGAAAATAGAAAACTGCGACAAAGATCGTTTCATCAGTCCATGAAATGGTAGACAATGTCGCGGCACAATTTGCAAGTGATTCCGTTGGAGAAGTGTGGTTTACTAACCTAGATTTAAAAAATGCATACAGTCAACTCGCATTAGACAAGTTCACCAGTAATCAATGTAATTTTAGTATTGTGGGCGGCGATATTACCGGTACATACCAATTTTTATCCGGCTTTTACGGTCTGGGCGATATGCCTAACGAATTTTAAAGAGTAATGGACTCAACGTTAGATTCTATCCCATTTACCAATTGTTAATTAGACGACATTTTAATCGCTTCCAAAGGAACTTTCTTAGACCACAAGAATATCGTGTTTTTTATCTACATTAAACGAATATAACTTCGCAGTTAAATGGTCAAAATGTAAATTCTTTCAAAAAGAAATCGAGTGGCTGGTATTTAAAATGTCAAAAACAAAAATCGTCCCTTTATTTGATAAAACGAAAGCAATAAAGGACTTACCTAATCCAAAAAAAATTGAAATAGTTAAGATCGTTTTTCGGATCTATAAACCAGTACATCAAATATGTCCCGAACCTAGCTTCCTTAGGAAGCCCACTCCGCCCTCTGTTAAATAAGAAATCGATCTTTCAGTGGAATGACGACCATACGAAAGCATTTGAGAAAATTAAATAAGAAACCATTAACCTCACGGAAAATACCCATTTCGATTTAAAACTTAATACTAGAGTAAAAACTGACGCTTCGCACAATGGGTTGGGGGCTTCCCTTGAACAACTCCACGGGAGTGATTGAAAAACGATTTCTTTTGCCTCACGGTTTTTAAACCCGCATGAGTCAAAATATTCTACTAACGAACTTGAACTGCTAGGAGTTGTATGGGCCGTTGAACATTATAAACATTACCTTTACGGATCAGGTTTTGAAGTAATCACAGACCACAAAGCAATATTTTCAGCCCTATCACTTAACCACGGAAACAAAAGATATCATAGCAGTATCATTAACTACAAAGTGCTACCAGCTAAATTTGGATACTTCACCTCTTTTTTATAATTTTAATTATATCCATTCTAACGCAAAGGTGGTATTTGTGACTATGTAGAATAATGGCATAACTTGATTCAATCCTATCAAGCAACTAAATCAAACCAGTACTAAACTTGGTTTAAAATCAACTAAGCTACTATGAGACACAACTAGCATCACTTCGAGCAACAGCGTCCTCCACAAACCCACTATCCTTCTCTAGCTTGCTCAGTTCTTTTCTCAGATGAAAGGCAACTATCTAGTCGCATAATGCTCATCTTTCTCTAAATAACTATGAGAACTACCTGTTAATACTTTTAGCCTAATTGTTCTTTAACTAACCGAGAGCCAACTATACTCTAGTCTATTACAAATTGGTCTTTCTAGAGGTAAGCTATTCATAAACTTTTTGCTTTAAATGTCTATTCGAGTTTTAATTATAGTTATAATTGAGACCGTCTCTACCTTTCTAACTTTCCTGCCAATGACTCTGGTACCTTTGCGCAAAATCTTATATAAAATAATCATCTGGCGACTCTAGTTTTAAATGATACGTAATAATATGAATGATAATAAGTCTATTTCCAATGCGTTGTCCATAAAGTAAGTCAAATTTCACCTCAAAAACTATGTTATGCTTACTGGAGCAGTTTCCAAAGGACACTATTTAACTTTTTGTTGGTGTTTTCCCTATCAAGGGAGGTTAGTTCATCGATTTGGGGTCTAATTGCACTAAAAATCCCGTTCTGGGAGATAAGTTTATATCCCGTGCAATCATTTATTTTGGCGACTTAGTTTTTGGGTTGCACTCTTTTTTAATGCCAATTCTGATATTAGTTTTTTTTGGTCCAGTTGAATTACTACTGATAGTCCAAGTATGATAGCTAAATTCAATCCAATGTTTGCCTAATTTCAATCCTATTTAGTACACTGTTTCCACCATGACACTCACAGCTAATTTTTTTATCTTCTGCTATCTTTCTTCAAGTGATAAGTTTGTCCACAATTAAACCTGAGGTGATCGATTTTCTTTTCCAGGGGTAGCCAGGGTTGTTTTTTCCGTGTTTAGGAAGAGAGTTCCTTTCTGATCCTATCTGCCATTTTTCACCCATAGCCCAATAGCACTTGCCATTTTATCTCATTTTTAAGATCTAACATCACTTTTGGCTCAAATTGTAATATGATGTTTCTCGTCACTGCCTATCGTATCCTACATCTTCGGCTCCCCCCGTTCGCTGGCGGTCGAGAAACGACTTCCGGGGGTCTTGATGAAGCCTATTTGCTTAGTTCAAAACACCAGAAATAAGGGTCCAGGATGTCTGGGTTTCTGAACTTAAGTTTTCCTCTACAAAGTATAGAACATAATAGCTTTCATAAAGTCCCATTCTCAACATTTTTTAATAAGTTTCAACAGGGCAATTTAAACTTCCGGAATCGTTGTCACTTGTGCCAGGCGGTTCGAAGGGTCTGGAATTTTGCATGCTCAAGTCGAATATTTTCTAGTGAACCTCCCATGAATATTTTAAATTTAAGTTCCTTAGTTCCCATTTGGGGAGGGGGTCTGACAATTTTACTTCACTTTTTTCTCAGTTATAAGATGTAAATTTTTTTTGAAGGTTCGAACTTTTTTGCACTCGACTTTTTACTACTTAACTTATTTATTATTGAATACCAAGCCTTGCATGCTCATTGACGTTACTATGCTGCATGCAATGACCGAAGTATTACTCAAAAAATCGAATTTCTTAGTTTTCCAAAAAAAAAAATACTACGATCACCGATCCGACATTTTTAGTTAATTATTTGAGTTTTGTCTGGAGAAATGAAATCAGAGCGAGCACAGCTGTTCCTACTCATTCAAATTTAGGGAAACACAAAACGGTATTTATAGAATTAGGGGCATATAAAAAAGAACCATTTCCGCTCCAAATCCGCTCAAAAGGATTGATTGAAGATATTCTTGTCATAAAATACATGTTTTATAGACTCTTTTAAAATTATTCGCTCCTCTTTTATTGATTAATGTATCATTATTCACTCATTCATATAATTTATCCTTAACTACAAAGTGCTACTAGCTAAACTTGGATACTTTACCTTTTTTATAATTTTAACTATCTCCATTCTAACGCAGAAGTGGTATTTGTGACTATGTAGAATAATGGCATAACTTGATTTAGTCCAGCGGTGAAATTTAACGAGTTCCTAAGGCTCTAGGAAGCAAAACGATTAACGGGAATAAATACTACAAAAAGCAAAAATTGGTGTCTTATGGGGAAAATGGTAATTCCTGAGAAGAAACAAAACAAAATGACAGCAAAATTTTCATCAATTGGCATTTTGATCTGACTTGTCTCTGTTTTGATACAAGATATAAGATGCAAATGAAGAGAATGACTAATCCCAATTGTACCATAGGTCGAAGAATGCAGGCATTGAATATACGCAACATCATTTATTCTCAAGGGTATTGATACGTCATGTTGTTCAGACACTTGAACCCGATGAATTCTTAAAGCTGACTTTATAAAGTTGAAAACAAATTTATGTGTAATAAATGGGTAAAAAGTCGATTGAAAGTATCAAGCAAAAACTATGATAGTAGAAATCAAATTTTTAGAACGCTCAAAATGTGCTCAGTAGCAGATTTAAGAGAGGAAATCGGGGAAAGCGATAAAAGAGACCCATGTCTACCTGAAGAATCCCCATTTTGTTACTATTTAACGACATCTGTTTTATTTCGACCTGATTTCTACGGTGCTTTTGGCGTCAATAAACTTTAAATTTGAGGAAAAGCCTGGGCCGAAAAGGCGTTATGATTTTTTCGTCAAAACATATTGAAAAATGGTCTGAAAGAAATCTTTTTTAAAAAAAAAGTCGCCTGTGAAATTTGATTGGCCTAAAAACTGCCGCCAAAAATCTTTATTTTTTCAAAACTGCCTTCTCATTCAAAAACAACATAAGAGAACCGCTCTAATTTTTAGTTATAACATTTTAAGATTAGAATTACTGCATAGAGGCTCGGAAGAGGATAATTTCAGTGAATTGACGCTTTTTGTAGTCGCTGGAGTAAGGACAAAAAAGACAAATTGAAAACTCTGGACAAAAATTTGCAAAATGGACATGAGCGGCCCACAAATGTAATTTGCTCTAAGCCCCAAAGTCATAACCAAATGGGTTAGAAGGTGTAAATAAAAAAGAGTAATAGATTAAGCTGACCACTGTGGGCTATTCTATCCTGTTCTCATTTTGTTTCCACATCTAACTGATAACAAACTGCTTCAAAATGAGAGTTATTTAAAAATAAATCCTCCCTCAATTATGATGTAAATTTCATGCAGAGGAATTTATACTTTTTTGAAGGCCAAAAGCCAAGCAGTTCGAATATATCGCGAAATATGAACATGGACAAAAAAAGAAATAGAAGTTTCATTTTCTAAATATGCGCATTGAAAAATGCATAACATAGTTCAACTAACTTACTTGAAAACACGCAAAGAAAGCACAGCATCTTTTATTTATATTTTTAGCTAGTCTTTTTGAGCGAAGTTTCTAATACCATCTAGTGATGTTCTGACCTAATAATTTTTTAGCTGTGATCCTTTTTTTGAAGAAAAAAAATTACCTGTGGTAACTTTTTGTAAAATTATGGGGTTTGGAAAATTGCTAGTTCGTCTAATTTGGGACAATTAATGCGCGAGATATTCCTTGCTGGTTATAAGCTCATAAATAGTTCAAATATGAAATGAGGCGAAACATGTGAAACGTGCTAAGAGCCGCTTTTTGTACTTGGCATAGCGGGTGGGGGAGGGGGATTTCAAAAAAAAATATTGCTAAATTAATCGTTTGTTATTTATTATTGGTTCCTTATTCGATGACTCTCTTATTATTCTTTAATGTCTTAAGCTCAAACTCGGCTGAAAAGTTTCACTTGTGGTTGTAATCTTATGGGGGTTTCAAAATTGCCAATCTTATTACGCACAGGCGGTAAAATAAATCATACTAAAGTAAAAACCGGACATCTCATATTAAGGCAAAACCCTGAAACTTCCGACTGCCTTTTAAGGTCTATGGATCAGTATAACAAGAAAAAATTATATGTAATAAAACAAAACGAAACTTTACGAGGCCAAAATGAAAAGGCTTACAGTTGTGTGTCTCTATGTTCCTGGATTTCAGAGACAAATCTTTGAACATGTTAAAACTTTGTCGGAACGATCATAGAAAATGATAGAACAAAAGAAGAACAAACGCGTCCTATTTACAGAATCTGCTTGCAACTCACAAGCTAAACAAGTTGACCTCGTAATGAATTTTTTTTTGTTCGAGATTTTTTGTGAAAATGATCCCCCATACGCCATTTAAAAAACAAAGTGATAAATTTTGCTCCTAGTAACAAATCAGTTATGGCAAACAAGCTTCCTTCTACCAATTTGGAACGATTTCTAATACGGATTAAGTCCCCGCCTGCGCGTTAATAGCGCGAGATAAATAGCTCGTTAATTGTCTCAAAATGGCCAAAATAGAAATGTTTAAACAACCACTTTACCAAAAATAATCACAGGTAAAAAAATTTTTCACATTTAAACTCAAGACATTTGTCAAAAAAAGCTAGTTAAGAGGTCGAAATTTGCCTCAAGAAAAAAAAACACCCGAGCACATATATTTTGCTACTCTCGTTACGAAAGTCTGAACAATTTTTGTATTATTTTGTGCTTAAATTAGCGTTTGGGGAAACTTAATAATAACTAAAAAAAATCTAATTTTATTTTCAAAAATTTCAAGATATTTTTAAAAATGAAAAATTTCATAGACTTTATTTCATATACATTATAAGGCCGTCGAAAAATTCAAGGCTCTGCTTTTGTTTGGTGCACATTATTTAAATGTTTTAGATTATTTTTACTTTTTTTCCGACTTTTTTCATGTGCTCTCGGTTAATTGCCATATTCTGTGGTAAAGGCCAATGCTGATTCGATGAAAACATCTGCCAAAAAGGTGTACGTAATCTTTGTCCTTCTCTTATACAAAAATTTTTTGAACAGCTATAAAATAATCGGCATCTCGCTGGCACAGCAACTGAGTACTCATTGAAAATTAGTTCCAGCATCCTTTTCTTGAATTTGTTTCAGTAATATCAATTAATAAATTATTTCTAGGAATTATGCAAAAACTAAAATTGTGTGTAGAAATTACTTGCCTGAGTTTGGGATAATGCCCTCTACAAAATAATAAAAAAATAACTGTTTAACTTTTAACTCGGTGTTCAAATAATTTCTGCAGTTTATTTATCTAACCTAAAACAATAAAATTTTCATAGCTAAGACGGCTCAAATCATGATTTCTGCTGACTGATACTTTGTAAGTCAGGGCTTGACCAAAGAAAAAAAATTGTATGCAAGTTCTAATTTTCAAAGTTTGTTCATTTTTTCCTTTTTGTCAGTTTCCTTAATTTTTTATGATTAATGAAATGAACTCAAAGAAATTAGTCTTTCTAATAAAAAATGAGTAGTTTCAATCATCAAAAATTTGCTGTTCAACCTGAAATGTTTGAAATAGCTTTGCTTTGATGTACTAATGTTTCTAAGAAACATTCTACAGAGATATGAGAAGTAGCGAAATTTATCAATTTCCGTTAAGTAAATTTATCTTTTGAACAGTAATTTTAAAATTCAGTGCAATTTTCAAATCCACGATGAAAGGAACTACGAAAGCGCAATCAAACAAAGCAGATTATCTGATTCTGAAATATCAGCGTTTTATTGTGAATATTGTTTGTTTAAACTTCCATTCGCCTAATTGCAATATTGACAGACAAAAAAGTCTAAAAGTGAGCTTTGGATCTGTAGAAAATAAAAAAAACAGTAATATATATTTGCAAACCATGTTTTTAGGAAAAGTGTTTTTTTCAAAGTTTTGATTATCCATTCCTTATTGAGCACGTTATAAATACAGTCATGCTTAATGTTTACCCCAGAGTGGGATAAAAGAAATGTCACCCATTTTTATTAAGAAAATATCAAAAGCTTTCGATGATATACAACAATAGGTTAAAGGTTCAAGTTAAATAGCTGGATCGGTACTTGTATTTCAATTAATATTTAAAATGTTGAAGAAACCCAAAATTTTGGCAAAAGAAGTGTAAAACTTGGATTTTCGAACGAAAATGGCAGAGTAATTTATTCGAAAAAACTATCTTAGTAGCATGTACAATTGAGTGAAAGTGAAATGTTTAGATTATGCATAATGGTTCTCAAATTTGAAAAATGCACTATACTCAAAATTACCATCAAGGTAACATATCGCCAGCTTTCAAGTACTGCAAAATTACATTTCAACAAAGTAGTCGAGGGCTCAATTATTCGTCTAAGATTTTTAAAATTTCCGTAAGTTTTTACTTTTAAAGTTTTTTTTTCAAAAGAAAAATGTTGATTTTTTAATCAAGAGATTTAATTTAAAAAACGTTCAAGTTTTGTCACTAATTTGGGCAACCTGTTGGGGAGCAAAAAACTAGTTTGTTAGTAATGATACTGTTCGTTTGCGACCAATTTTCAAACTTTGTTAAGTTTAAACTTCAGTATTGCCAAAAAGACATGAAGTAATTTATGTGATATCAAAACTGAGCTCAGCCAATTA
Organism: Symsagittifera roscoffensis; assembly: GCF_963678635.1. Lineage (NCBI taxonomy): Eukaryota > Metazoa > Xenacoelomorpha > Acoela > Convolutidae > Symsagittifera > Symsagittifera roscoffensis. The sequence goes on along the minus strand of NW_026971629.1, from coordinate 26,579 downwards.
TTTTCCTGAATGGTATTCAGTTTACCAAATTTTAGCTAGTAGTTTTTATTTTCAGTCAATGAGAAATAAACTTCCCTTGCCCACTGAAAATTGGTCGTGAATTTCAATGAATCTTCCAAAATATCAAAAGAAAATTTATTTTTGAAGTTATGGAAATTTAAAACCGCCTATTCGGTCAGTTTACTAATGCGAACAACTAATGCGATCACTAATGCGAACAACTCATCAATATTCTAATAACGCGTATCATGGGTGTAAAAAAAACCAAGACCAGGAATTATGGCAAATCGAATTCAGATGAAATATTTAAAACAATGAATGCAATACTAAAAAGATACAAATTAATTGACAATGAAGATTTGGACAAAAAACGAACTTTTTCATTTGTTTTTTATGTTTTGTATCTTTAGGATTTCATGCTAAAACGAGAAGTTTTTGTAAACGTCAGAGCCGTTTATTCAAAAGATGAGTAAGGGAAAAGTCTGTTTTGGGTTTCTAAAAAAACTATATTTCACAGTATACAACATGCTTTAAACGCAATCATAGGAAACTAAACTGCTGAAAGTGGCGCTCAACAAAAAAAATCAAAAAAATTTTAAGTTACCAAAAATGAAAAACACTCAAATAAGCAAATGGCTGAAGGATAATTTGCAACTGGTAAAATTCAAACCTTTTAAGTCCAGTTTTTGCATTTGATAAAAAAAAAAATTTGTGCAGTTTTTGACTGCTAATCAAGTTTGATTTTCATTGCTCTTCAAACTAGAAAAACTAGAAGCCATAAATTGTGTATTGCAGTTAAAGTTTTTGATGGTTGAACTAATATTTTTTGTTGGTTTTTCCTTGTTTACCGAGTTAAGATGCTGTCCTAACAAAAGGAATTCTGACTTAATTTAAACTTGAAAGTTCTGATGTCAACGTCGATGGTGTTGTTAAAAAATGAATTTGAAACTTTCAAATAATTTCAAAAAGATCGTTTTTCAATCTTTTTCAATTAATTATTAGTTTTTTACCTGCTGTCCAAAAATACAACTACTTTCAAAAAAATCAAGTTCAACTTGTGTGTTTTTTGTTACGAACTGACAAAACACCAATCGAAAAAAACTTGTGTTTTTACTGTTTTTATGTATAGTTTGGGTTCTCCTTTATTGGTAGCGTATCTTGTTTCTCTGTAAAATTAAGTGTTCTTAGAATATGAATACTTTCACAGTTCTAATAAAAACACTTGCGTCGGAATGCTTGGCATTTTTTGTGTCAGAATCTTGCTGAACTTTGCTTTCTTTTTAAATACTTGAAGATTTCCGTTGCATACAACAGAAACATACAAAGCTTTCAATTCTGCTGAATTATTATTTTTCTTTTTTTCCGATAAGTTCGTTGCCTTTTGAAGTTTCCACAATTGAACGGCAGATACGATGAAAGTGTTTTTCCCCCGATACCCTACAAAAACAAGCGTTAAATTGCATGGTAAGTTTTTTGCAGCGTATTGTCTCTTTCTGTGAAAAAATTGAGAAAACACGTCGATTCAAAACTCACAACTTCTGTAAATTTATAAAACTAAGACTAGCCGAACCAGCTCTTATTAGATTTTAAAGAAGAACTCAAACAGTTTTCCATAAATGAAAGCCGTTATGAGCCCGAGTTGACCTTCATATACCAAAAAAGCTGATCTTATAAAATCATCCACTTAGATTATCAAGCTTTCAGATCAGGCATTTTCCATCCACGTTGCTGAAGCAGCGTAAATAAATATTTTTCGCTGGAGGCTATAAAAAATGACTTTTTTGTCTCTCTTTTCAATTAATAAATGTTTTACCTTTTTTGTTGAAAATGAAGGGCGTTAAAAGTTACTTGCAGGAAAAAAAATAATTGGATCAGATAAAAGAGGTTTTCAATTTTTATAATCTCCACTTTTTCCTTCTTCGGTAATATTAGCTGTTATCAAAATAACTTTTTCTTCGTTCCAACCTCTATGCTCTTTTTTATTGTAATTTAGATTCAATTAGAAGGTCAGCTATTTCCCACGAATTCAGAAAACAACCAGGGATAGCATTGAAAATTCAACAAATCAGCTTATTTCTCAGTGGACTCATAATCATCTCAGTCGGGAAATTAAGACCTCAAAACAATTTTTGGTATGTTGTACATCGGAGAGCGTATAATTATCTGTGATACAAAAAAAAATCCGCCATATTTATTGCTTAGACTTGGCAAACTAGCGAATTACTGCATCGAGTTACACGCGGATCTAGGATTTTTACGAGAAGGCAGTTTTTTAAAACAAAATACGATGTTTTTGTCAACCTTTTCTAGTCGACCAAATTGATTATCTGAACTCTCCCAAATCCCTGAAAGGGCCTTTTTTTATATAAAATGATAAAAATTAGGCTGAAAACAAGCCAAATACTGAATCAGTGATCTTATTACTATGACTTTCCATTGTGAAAATGAAAACAGTAGAAAAAAAAACTAATATTTTGATAAAAGGAAAACAATTTCCAAAGACAATTTCGTTTTTTGGCTACTAAAGAAACTGCACACTATTGAAAACAATTTTGACCATTTGAAAACAGCTCAAATTTTTTTGCATGAACGGGGTAATCGAGAAACGGAAAAATCGATATTTTGAAATCGAATGAAGTTGAAAAAAGAAATGGTAAGACATGGATAAATCAAGATATCAAGCTAATACGAAAACAAATTTGTTACTAAAGCTGAAAAAATTAAAAAACCAATTGATAAGGTTTGACGAGCTGCTCATAGAGAGCAACGAACTAAATTCAAATTCTTTATTGTTGTATCATAAAAGCTTGCTTTATAGCAAACCAGATAACAAATAAACAAACCAATAACAAAAATAACTTTTAAAAAGCAATAAAAAGTTTGAAATATGAATTTCAAAAAGTTCAGTTGAAAAGTCCAACTTATCTACGGACCAATTTAACGATTTTTCACCACTATATGAGGCAAATGTTTTACAATTTTAATCCTCTGTCTAACAATAGCGCTAAGAAAGAACACGTTTTCCCATCTTGTCTGAAATTTGCTAAAAAACTATCATTATACAAAAATAAGGGGTCAAAAGCTGATTGCTCTTTTATCGTCCAGTAATAAATTGAAAAAAAATTAAAAACAATTGATTATTGTGCTGGAAAAAAAACACACTTTTTCAGACCTGCGAAACATTTATCAGAAAAAGCTAAGTCTCTTGGGAAAGTAAAGATAGAAGGGGAAAAAGCAGACACAGAATGTTTTTTTTTGACTTATCTGAAGCCTCTGACAAAATTGTTCACAATTTGTTCTTAACAAAATGTTTTAACTACAGACTACGCTGGCCAGTATATAATTTGCTTATATCAAACTTGGCTGAAAGACCTCAAACTATGTTTATCTGAAACAATCAACAAAATCTACATAATTCATCATAGGGAGTGTCCCAAGGTTCTGTCCTGAGCCCATATTTTTTCTAATTCATGCAAACGTTGTAATTTTTGTCAGATAATTAGTCCGCAATGAATAAACAGACCCGAAATAGCAATAATTCAAAAAGTTTTTTTTTGGTAACAAAAAAATACAATTCGTCGGTTTTGGAAAGAGTATATCAGATCAAAGCTCTTTGTATAACTACCTGGACTTGGTTTTTCTGGTCAATTAAAAAATTGAAGAACATGTTGTTCTTATTACGAAAAAAAAACGGCAAAAGCACTTCACTTCTGTATAAAAGGAAAAAGTTTAACAAGACGACAACTACTTGAAATTTACAACACCTATGCAAAGCCTGTGTTTTAATATGGAACATTTATATCCGGCACCGCCAACAAAACTGTTTTTGATGACTTCGAGAAATACCAGAGCTTTCTATGGAGACTGTGTTTTTTTCTTTGAAAATGGTAGGAGGCACTTTTTAGTGAGAGAGAACAGAACAAGGGACAAAACTGAATAAGAGTCCTAATTTTAGAAAAATGAAAACAAACAAAAGAATCTTTGAGCTGTCTGAAGCACGGGTTTAGAATGTTATTTATTTACTTTTTCGAGTTGGATGAGAACGTTATTCAAAATCTCGTCAAGAAACAGCACAACGTGTACCGTAAAAAACTCTCTGTTAATATCCTGTTCGTATAAAAAACTTTTCAAACCTATTTTAGAAATATGGAAAACTTAGTTAAAACATAGCTGATAAATTGCTATTTAAATTTTTTCATTTTTTCTGTTTTGCAGCGGAAAAAACTGATTTTTCTTCCTTTTCATTTTAGTTAAAACTATCATAGGTAAAACCTTGTCTCGTGTAATTCATTGATTGTTTATTTTATTTGTCTGTCCACATTGCTCAAACATCTCTCTTGTGTGTCTTTTTTATTAAAGCGTTTTGATCACTGATATTTTTTGCTATCTTTAAGTGGAAAGGGGATTAAAATCAGGTAGCAAGACCTGTTTCTTTTTCTTTTCTTTTTGTGGTTCTTTTTTTTCCATTGGTCTTGATAAATACGAGCTCTAACTCCCTTCCACTTTTTGCTTAATTTTTTGGTGTATGCAGCCGCTTCTCATTGAAAAAGGCAAAACTTTTGAAATATCATTTGAAATATCAAAATATTTTGAAATTTGAAATTTGAATTACTTTACCAGCTACATATACAACGCCAAAAGCAATATATTATGCCATAATATCATTTGTTGTAAGATTTTTGCAACAGTTACAAATATGGAAATATTTAATTGACTGCTGCTCAGTAATATTGCCTATCTTACAAACCATGGCTTGAAGTAACTTGAAGTAGCCCGATAAATTATCTTCTGTGATTTTCTTTGAGAAATGTAATATAAAAATATTATAATAGAAAAAAAAACGTATATTTTGAATAAAACGTTTAAATCAAATTTTAGCATGAAAATTTTGCTGAGAAAATGAAATTACATCCCTGGCCTGGAAAACAAACCGCAAAAATTATGATCAAATGGTATGAATTTGAATATGTTGACGGTGCTTCTAACTACTAGCGGGTGAGATAATCGCTAAAAGCATAAACTAAGTGAGCCTTATCTTACAAAAAAGGAATTGGGCGGGGCATATGAACATGGTACTCTCAGGTGCCATAAAGATCAAAGGCATATCCAGATGGTTCCAAGTGCCACACACGTGCAATTTAGATTATATGGACCACAAGAAGACCTTTTGAGTTTGAATTTATAACTACTCTGCATATTTTTCAAAGTAAACTTTTTCCGTAACAAAAAAACTTACCACAACTAATTTCTAACGTATCAAAACTTATATTGAATAGAATTGAGTATTTTTTCCATATTTTGCTGCATAAAATGTTTCTGCTACATATATACAAATATCTTAGGGCAATGAAATGTGTAAAATATGTGTCGATGAAGTGCTTACCCCGTTATGAGGTTCTCGACAAATGATTCAAGCGAAGTAATCGAATTATATCCGTTCCAATAATTTGTTTTGAATGATGTCCGTTTTCTATCTTGTTTTTAAAACTATGTCAGTTTTCATTTTTGCTCTTTTTTGTCGAAAAATGTTGAAAATTGTGAGAATTTGTTGATCTTTTCCCGGATTTTGTAATTTTTTGGGCGTTGTTCTATTTAAGCAGAAACTCTTCAACTTTGAACACTATTATATAGAAGGGTAGTTTTTGACCTAAACAATCATTTTGTCTCTGAAATAAAAACAAATTGTAATGATAACATCTAATTTTACTTAAAAAATTCCATTTCTGCATGAATTATTCTGATAAAATTTTAAAGAAAATGGTGAACAGATGTGATTTTCTGAAAACTTATTTTCATCATCGCGGGGGGTCCCTACATCTCTCAAAATTCTACAGGGTTCCTCTTTAAGTTATGAGGTTGCAGTAAACACCTTTTCAATTTTGATGGTCGCTCAAGGAACCACTCTGACGGAAGTGTTTGATTGACTAGACTTTTTCTGCTCGATTTGTTCATAATTAAAACTTTTAACCATATTGGGCCCTGTTTCACCGTGATTCGACCCTACACGACCCATAATTCGACCCTGTTTGAACCTTGATTTGACCCTTCTAGATTATCTTTGACCCTGATCCGCTCATTATTCGACAACGTTTGCCTCATATTGACACTGTTCAACCACTGATTCGAGTTTGATCAACCGAAGCTTTTTCAAAGGGTGGATGGAAAGCCATTTGTGGTCAAATCATAGGTCAAGTACCTCAGCGCTGATTTTATAATTGTTAATTTTTATTTGCATGAGCCTGTTTAACGTAACTTGGTCTCAAAAAGGGTCTGTATTGGGTCAAAATGTACCTAACATTACGTATAACGCAACTTTGCACTCAAAATATGCAGAGGTGATCTGTATAACCTGTAAACCTTGCTCCATTTTCTTTTTCAACTTTTTTTGTCATGTCATCCACGTTTTGCCTGAATAGTTTTCCCTGGTCTCAAAAAAAAAGTTTGTTGGGGATTAACAGCCCAAAATAAATTTTTCGAAAGAATAAGGCCAAACAGATGAAAAAAATTATTTTGAAAAAATCTGTCAGTTAATTAAATTTGACCCCGGCCTGTCTAAAGTCTAATCTCAAAGTTTTTTATGCCAACTCGAACTGATTTCTTAAATCTTAGGAAAGGTGAAAAGTTAAACCTGTCGCCAAAAAAACTTGATCATGCAGTTCTTTAAACAATTTGTTGTAAATGGAAGTCGCTTTTTTACGGCTGCTCATTCCGCTCAGTTACGCCGGCCTTGATTTGCTCAAAAATACTTGCAATCTTTTTCCAAATGATGAATAAATACCCAACAAGTTTGGGTTGGTTGAAGTACTATATCTGCAAAATGATCTAATCTTGATTTTAACTCAAGAAAAAGAGCTACCGATTATTAAAATCTCGAATTTAATTCTAGTTTTTTCATTTCAAGTTGCTACTCTAGTAACAAGAGCAAAGTGTACATAAGCAAAAAATAAACATCATGACAATTTTTGGTTACATTGTAGTCACAAAAAAGGACTGCAAAATTATAAGTAATTGTTTTATTGTCCTATAATGAGTGTGGCCATACCAGTGAGTTATGACTGGGGTGTATAACTCATAGAGTAATTTCGGATAGGGTACACCGTCTGCTCGTCACGCTATCTTATTTTCGGCCGGATAGATTCGTGCAACTTCTTAGTCTAATACCGATCCTAATCTTACTCTTATACTATCTAGTCTCAGGTTGTTTAACTAGTCTCTGCTAGGCTCAATAGATCTAGGGTATACTGGTTTATTGCGGCTGCTGAAGTGCTCGGGAGAGTCCAACTAATTTCTAAGTTAAATTCAAATCTCTCTGTTGCTGAAATTACAAGTAACTTCAGCACTTACAAATAAGTGGGTTGTTAGTTAGATGGATCATGATTGGTTAATATTAAATACTTTACATTGGTAAAACATTTAATTTATCCAATCATAAAATATAGTTTAGATCAGGTTTCACCCATCCGGGTTTTACAGAGTTTTTTAGAACAGTTCTTCTGTAATTCAAGGGTGGATGATGGACGTTGGTATTTGGCGAACATCATAATTTTCTTTCGCTTCTTCTTGTGACAACGACTGAGTCTCTGCAACAAAGTCAGTTCTGATTCCAGAATGGTTGGCTATGTCAGGTTTTTCTGTTCTGCGTGGAGAACTTCTTTTGTGTATGATCTAGTTTGGGAATGGCGTGGAGATTGTGCGTGGAGGGGATGCCTGGTTACTCGGATCTGTACGTATACTTGAACATCGAGGTGGTCATTGGTCTAGTTCAATGAAGTCCTTTTCTGCGAAGTCAAGTCGTACTCTAAATCCTTTGAGTTGTGATTGTGAGCGGCATATCGATTGTAGTTGGTCATTCTCTCTCGAGTGTAGTGAGGTCGTCTTGTCTTTTGATGTTCGTCCTTGGTGTTGTATTCTGATCTATATATTGCATCATGTGATTTTACATTTTATAAAACTTTTATTAGTTTAATATTTTTTTATAATGATTTTAGTTAGTTGTTTTCACAAAAGCTTTTTGTTTTAGTTCGGTTATTTTGAAGAGTTACTCACCCTTGAGTAGCTCTTATTAAAAATAAAGGTGTGGTCACAAAGCGTGGATGTAGCGCGGTGGGTTAGGCCGGCTATAGAGCATGCTCAGGACGTCCTTTCCTGGTGGGTTAGGCCAGGAGTGGGAGTATGATTTCATGCGGTGTTTGTGAGGGGTCCTGTTATGTGACAACGTTTTATGTTGGGTTTGTTGTGGTTTTACTTATGTCTTGTTGGTTATGTACTTTTTCCAAAAAGCAAATTGTTTGTGGTATGGGTTTGTCTTTCGATTTTTTTGTGTTTTATTATTTCTTTCTAAGACTTTGTAATAGTCTTCAAAAGAATAAATTATCCAGTTTTAAACTGGGTTAATCCGGTTTGGGTACCGTTGGTTTCCTTTTCTAAGTCATGCTGTTATTCTATGATTTGTGGTATTTAGTAAGCTGCGTTGGTTAGTTTTGTTTAGTATATGATTCCTTTCCAACCGGGTTAAAGGAAAGTTTGAAACATGTTATTGTATGTTAGAGTTGTTGAGTGTGAAAACTTGAAACTGAAATTCATTATTTTAAACAATTCTTCGTGGGCGAGCTGTGCGAGTGTGGATAGAATTTCTGTTCGAATGAATGAAAATATCAAAAGGTTAGTACTGCAATTGCATTTTATTAATTTACTGCATAGAATTTGGAAATTTACTGCTAGTTATGGGGGAATTTTAAGATACAAATTTTCATCATATGTAGATTTACTGCTTTTGGGGGGAAATTTTATAAATTAATTTACTGCATTGGTATTATATTTATTTAATTGTTGGTGCAAAAGTTTAATAGGGTCTTAAACAGTTTTGAAGAAGTTTGCTATTTTTTATTTTTCTTTTGTGAATTTTTCAGATGATCTAGGATGAAGGCTAAAAATCTAAAGAAAACATGAATAAAGAATGGTGAGTTTTTAATACTGTAATTAATTAGTAATATTTACTTAATTCATACTTACCTGTTAGTCGTCGGGGAAAAAACCGTGGGGGAAGATGTCGTGAATTAGTTCTGAAGTTGTTAGTAGTTTAGCTAAGATGCGGATGATATTTTTAGTTTGAAGCAGTGGCCAAAGCAATTGAAGTGCCTTAATAGTGGTTAGTTCTTCAGTGCCTACTGCAAACTCATAAGGTGTGTTTTGGATTAAGTTATATAATTTGTGGTTAAATTTAGTGTTGTGGATGAATTCTAAAATTGGGATTTCTATAGGTTGTAGGAATTCGTGCGGGATAAGGAAGGGTCGGGATTCTTCGGCGTTGAAGGTTTTGGTGATGGGGCAGAAAATGTACATTTGGGTTATGGGGTCATAATTACGAAGAATACCATGGAGGTTAGTGTCTTTAATACAATATGTGAAATTTAGGAAATACGGTGAAGTGTATTTTGAATTGATGAATTGGAAACGATGGTGTGGTTGTCTAGAGGGTGTGTGGAGGTCAAAGTGATTTTGGATGAAACGATAGTAACTGTATGTATGTGTTTGTTTAGTGCGCAACATAATATCGTGTGAGCAGTGTAAATCTCTTTCGTGTGGTGCAAGGAAATGAAAGGTTAGTGAAAATATTTGGAAGCGTTCTTTAAAACTTTCGTATGCTTGTGTGTCTGTTAGTGCTTCTGAAATAATGTGATCAAACTTGCGGTCGAAGATGTTTAGTGTAAATATATATGGTGTCTTGATGAAAAATTTCTCGGTGATTTGTGGATTAGCGAAGCGATCGTCATCTAAGAATTGATCTTGGTTAGCTCTGATGATGTTGTGATCGTAGTATTCTAGCGTATATTCATTAGCTCTAGGTGCAGTGTGTATTTTTAGTGATTTTTTATATCCAACGTAAGTAAACTGTCTAGCGGTTAGTGGTGTAGTTAGTCGATATAGCATGTCTTTGTTTCGGTCTATATCGATGGAAGTGCTGGATAAAGGTAAGCAAAGAGGGTTAGTGAAATGATAGTATGAGGTCCAAGAGAGAGTGGGCATTAAAACGTATTCATCTACAAAGTTGCGTGTTTCGTTAGCGTCGTGAGGGGTGTTTAAGGTGTATTGTGGAAATGAGGGTAAAGTGATAGCTAAAAATTCTTTAGTGTTAGTATGCTGGGGGTGGTTGATGTATTCACGGGCTGTTCCTGGTTTTGCTGGGAAAGGATGGTTGGGGAATTTTCTTTTAAAAGTGCGGTAAGCTCTATTAGTGTTTAGTGAAGATATAGTGGATGTGGATGATGGTGTTAATGATTCAGTATAATTTGAAGAGGGTGTAGGGGGATTGGATGAATTTGTAGTGGAGGAGATTTGGTTTATGATCGGGGTGTTAAGGTGGTAGGGTTGCTGTTGGAGGGTAATAAAATTATCTAGCTCTGGGGAGATTCGGGGGGTGTCTGGAGAATGAGATGATTGGTCAGAATGGTATGAGGAGTAGGTTGGGGTAACTTGGGAAGCATAAGAGGGTGTCGGAGTGATTGGGTCAGGGTTATTGGACAATATGGGTTGAAAAGGAGGTTGAGAAAAATTAGAAGGGTTATGAAAATTATTGGATGGGGATGGTTCTGAGTCGTCAAATTCATCGGGGGTTTCAATATTCGGGTTATTTAGCTGTGAGATGGAGTATAAAACTGAAATATGTGAGTTAGTGTCGGAATTCATGCCTGATGTTACATTGCTAGATGGAAAATCGGGTGGCGGAAAAGCAAAAAGTGGTATGATTGGGATTGAAGAGGTAAGATTGGTTGGATGGGAATTTGATCGGTGTAGTGATCCAAGTTGGCGGCTCATCGTGGGCTAAAAAAATTATTATTTTGAGACTGAAAAGCGGTGGTATGGGGTTGTTCAATAATTTGTTCATAAGTATTATCATCTTGTGACTGGTGTGTCATTATATGTTGGACGGGACTTTGTGATGTATTGAGTCGAAAATTTGGATTATGTGTGATTGCTAAATTTCGAAAATTTCGTGGGACTAGGGATAGTGGATGATTATTTGGTAGGGGTGGTAGTTGTGGTGCCGTTGGCTGTGTGTCGACATTGTTATGTTCTTCGTCGTATGTATTTTGTCGTGTTGTTATTTTTGTGTTATATTCTTTTATTTGTGCGTCTAAAAGAATTTTGTTTATAGATGTGGAAAAAATTCCAAAAAATCCTGCAAAGAGTATGCGTGCTACGCTTGCTTGTCTGTTTACTTGTGTGTGTATAGCACATGTATTGTAGATTCCTTTTAAGAGTGAGAAAAGAAATCCAATAAAGTTAAACATTGCGTATAAAATAGTCAATTTTTCTAAGATGTAGTAGGGCCATCCTAGAAAATCGAGGATCTCATTTTTGAGTGTAACAAAGCTAAAAATGTTGATTGGTGATATATCTTGGGGACGGTATTTTTCACCGTTTAGATATATATAATCTTTAATGTCTTTAAAATATCCGCTATAGTCTTGTGTGTAGATATCGGCAAAACCTGCGGTTTCTGCAAGTTTGCGTAAGTTTTGGTCAATTGATTGTCTTTGTATTGTGTCCATTTGTGTTAATAATTCCTGGAATTGTTGTGTTCTAATGTGATGTTGAATATCTGATTTTGAGTATATTCCTATTGATTGTAAGTCTATATTTGGGTTTCGAGCGATAGCGCGAATGCTTTCTGGTGAAAATTTTTTGAGTGATTGCATTAATGTGGGATATGGAGTGAGAAGATAATATTTATTTTCATCAGGGTTTAGTTGTACTACATTGTGGCTATTTTCTGATCCACATGGGACTGCGGTATCCCAGAAATAGGTTCTTCGTGAAAGTGTATCCACGAAATGTACTTTATTCTTATAAAAGATAGGGATTCTTTTATAACATCGTTTATCTTCAAAAACGTATAGTGGTGATACTTTTTTGGTACAAGTATAAAACCATAAGATGTTTCCTTCATAGTCTAAAAAATTTGATCTATTTCCTGATAATAAGTATCCTGTGTAGGGTATTTTTAATACTGCTAGTGCAAGTGATTGTAATATTTGTGTTCGTTCTAATTCGCATAGTTGGTGTAGTGTTTCTAATTCGGAGAGTGACATTTCTTGAAAAATGCGGCTAATTGTATAGTCTAGTTTCATATCCAAATGAATATCATAGTGGATATTACCGAAATATGTAGTATTCATTAGTGATAATTCTTGTAAGCGTGTGCTTCTGGTGTCATAAGGTTTTAGATGTCCACCAGGTTGTCCGTTACTTTTTTCAAAATTAACTGGTATATAGGATGTTCCTTCGTTTAGAGGATGACCTGTGGCATATGGGTCGATTTTTACTTTTCCAGTGGTCATGTCGAATCCTTTTTCGTATTCAACTAATATTTCAGAGTTTTGTGTTCTGTGAAGTGGATTCCTGTATTTACATGCAAGTTCTGTTTCTTGATATATTTGAAAACGTGTCAATTTATTTTCTATATTGTCTATGTTTCTAAAATCGGAACTTAGTTTGCGTGATGGATGGACTTGTTCATATGGAATTGATTGTATAAAATATTTTTCGTGAAATTTTATCATACGAGCGTGTATTTTTGCTACTTGAAATGTTGTACATGTATCTTCGGGGAACCAAACAATTGTTGCTTGTGTTCTTGTTGTAGGGTCGCAATATCCTTGATCATTTTTACAAGGTAGTCGGATTCCTTGATAGATCATTGTATTATCAGATAAATCTCGTGTGAGTTGTATTTTTTCGAGTTGTATTTTCCAATCGAAAAACATTATTTCTTGGTATCCTTTATTTTTCGTGTCTGCTTTGCAGTTTGATGGGTTATTTATACCAATGTGTGGTATCCAATGTTTATCATGTAGGTCATAGGTTAATCGTCCGTGTGCGCCGTTATACGGGTATTTTTCGTCTAGTTTTATATGTCCTTGGTGTCTTTCAAGTTGTGATTGGTGCACAGAGTCTGAAAAAACTTGAAAATTAACTAATTTTCTTTGGGAGTTTTTATTTTGTGTGATGTTTAGTCTAAGTAATTCATTTTTACAATCGTCGGGATTGAGATGTAAGAGGCGTTCTATATTACTTTGATAGAATGATTCATGGTCAAGTCGGTTTTTGTTGCCGTTTGAGACTTGTGAACAATGTACTTTCTTTTCGGAAAATGTGAATTTATAACCTGTAACTGTTGTTGCTCGGGCTTTGGAATAGAGTGTTGCTATTATATCTGTGGTTTCTATAGCTTGTGGTTCTGTTTCACATTGTGATACTTGATTTATTGCATATTTGTGTAGTGTTTTTTGTTCATTTTCTTCGCAATCGTAATGTGTTACTAATAAATCTTGTGGTCCTGTACGAGGAGAAGGGTTTGTGTTTTGATTTGAGGTTACTAGAAAAAGGAGTTGGAGAAAAATTAATAATTTTAGAATATACATGTGTATGATAATCCTGAGTATGGGTTATAAAATGTAATGTAACCAATTGTGTTTTTGGTGTATCTGTCGTATTTATATATTACTTCAGTAGTTATAAACGGTGGTGGTAGTGATTGAGCTGTTATGTTAGGTGGATTTAATGGGTAGGGATGTTGGGTAATGTTATTTAACTTAACTGTGATTTCAAACTTTAATTGTAAACTGTTTTGTTGGAGTATTTGAATATTGTGATCACGGATATCGTTATGAATATCTTGGCGATATTGTAATCTATTAAGTGCCCAGTTATGAAGGCGGTTACTTTCTTGATGTTGTCCAAATAATGGTGGAGGTGCTGTGAATGTATTCCAATCTAGTCTTAAAGGAATATTTATTGATGATTGTTCTCGATATCTGGCGTCGAGATTATTTGGAAAATTTAAGTTAAAGTGTAGTGGTGAAAATTGGCTTATTGATGGTGTTGATGGTAGTGATAATGTTTCTGGTAGTGATGAGGATGTTGTTGTATCCGTAGAAATATCTATGGGGTCATTGACTAAATTTGGTTCACCTTGTGTAAATGAATGTGTAGTCCAATATGGCAGTCGTGATCTTAGGTTTGGGGGGTTAAAAGGATTTTCTCGTGCTTGTTCAGATGTTGGTGTTGAACCTAAGTAGTCTGAAGGTAGACTTGAAGTGCTTCGTTGTGAAAAAAGTGTAGGAGTTTCTGGTGTGATACCAGTGGTGTTTTCTGGAGTGGTTTGTGATGGGGATTGAGGTATATCAAAATGAACTCGGGGAGTTTGAAAATTTCTATTTCGTCGAGGATGTATAATTTGTCTATTTATTTCTGTTGTGTTTTGGTTTTGACTAAGGTTTCGTATTCTACTTAGTTCTTGTGGTAGTGTTGGGTAAAGATTGTATGTTGGTTCACTTAGGGATGCTTGTCGTTGAACTGGTTCTAGTGGTTCAGATAAACGAGCGTGCCGTTCTTCAAAAGTGTATGGATTGTCTTGAAAAGAAATTCGTGTAGATGTTTGAGGATTTTGAGTAGTTGAAGGTGGTGTTGGATTATCTTGGGATGATGTCGGTGAAGACTGATTCTGTGACTGTTGGGTAGCAATTTTTGATGGATTTTTGAATTGTTACTTTAGTGGGAAGGTTTATGTTTATTATAATATTCTTCCAAAAAAATAATTAGAAAAATTGTTGCTAGGGCAAATGTGATGATTGCTTTCTTTATACATTTACATATGGTCAAAATGAGGGATGATAAAAATGTTATGAAAATTACAAACAATAAAAAAATATCAGTTCTACTGAAAATTGTTCGTATCATTTAGACAAGTTGTGAAAATCGTACCTGTGGATATATTCAAGGGTTTTGGAAAGTTGGAGGAATAGTTCGAGTATAGTGTAGAAAATTAAAAAAATGTTACAAAAAATGATTAAGATTATTAGAAAAGATTCAAGTATATCAAAAAGAAATATTATAAAGGTTTCAAGTATTGAAAAAAAATGTTTAAAATTTATAAGTATTTGAGCAACTGTTTGAGAGAAAAGCATTTAAGAAATGATCTCTTGGTCGAATATTTTTTGCTGTTTGAGGCGATTTTCTAGTGTGGTCGAATTATTTATTAGTTTTTTGACAAGTGGGTTGAGTTTTGTAAAAAATTGTTGGGGGCAATTTTCATGGTGACTGGGAGGTCGTCTTTTTCTTTATTTTTGTTTGTCAAATGATCCGGGGTATGGTGAGATTTTTATACTTTAGGCTAATTAAAATCTTCATTTTGTTACTTTAGGCTAAGTTATCAAATTTGTTTTGGGGGTATTCGTGGTCTGAGTTGGGGAAATATTGTTGATCTTTGGGTTATTAGATAAGGGAGGGGTACGGTATTATGGTGATATTTATTTTAGCTGTCAAGTTGGAGTGGTTTGCTTATTTTTGACCTGGAGGTTGTAAAGTTATAGTTAGAGATGTGCCTGGAGTTCTAGATTATTCGTCTAATTGATCTTAGTTTGAGTTAGAGAAAGTGGCGGATTGGATGAATCCTATTGGTCTATTTTGAACTAGAATTATTGCGTACTTGTGAGCATGTTATTTTGAAAAAATGAAATGAAAAATGTTACGGAGGTTTCAAGATTGTGAAGTATAAAATCTTAAAATTACTTTTTAAATTCTACTTTCTTTAATATTTTAGATTGAGGGATGAACATTTTGTAGTTTTTACGTGGTTGATTTCGGAGTCTTGATGTTTTTCTATGTTCTGATTTGTCTATTTCTTCTTGGGGTATTATTTGTTCTGTCATTTTTCTATTTTTTCTTGGTTTTGGAGGTTCTTTATGGTTTTGCGTATTGTTTTTGGTGGCGGTTGGTTTTGTGTTTTGATTTTCGGTGGGGTTATCATTTTGTTCTGTGTTTTTCAGATGTGGTTCATTTTGAATGATTTTTAATCCTGTGAAAGAATATAATTGAGTTAATTCGCGGAGTGCGTATTCTTTTGGGTAATAAGGTAATAGGTTGTTTCGATGTTGAACGATTTCTTTTTTGTTTGAGTCGGTAATTTTATATGTGACATCAGTGGGTTTTGCAATTATTTGGTAGGGTCCTTTTCGGAGGGGTTGTAATTTTTTAGAAATTCCTTTTTGAGTATTAAAATTAGGTATTAAAACAAATGTTCCAATTTTTAAATCGGAAGCTGGTGTAAAACGTGAATTGATTTGGTCATTTATGTTTTGTCTTTGTAATAACTTTTTCGTTATTTTTTGGTAAATTTCATTGTGTTTCTTATCTCTATTTAAAATCCATTCGGTGTGTGTACCGGAGGCTAATTTAAGAATTTGTGGGTGATGAAAATGATCTTCATCGTGCGTATGTAATGGGAGGTTATAACAAATTGAGTCTTTATTTGGTTGACAATAACCTTGTGCGTTTTTATGGGAATTTGCTGTAAACATTATTGGTTTGCGTGGCTTTTGGTTAAAAACCATTTCGTATGGTGATATTCCTAAAGTTGTCGTGATTTGTGAATTATATGCTAAGGGAAATAATTTTACATCTGCTGACCATTCGGTATATTTTGTATCATTTCCGTTGATGATACATCTAAGATATTCTTGTAGTGAACGGTTCATACCTTCGACTAAGCCGTTTGTCCAAGGTGCATGAGATGTACGTGGTTTGTGATTAATGTTGTATAAATGACATAGTGTTATTATTTCATTATTTATGAATTCTGTACCATTGTCTGTGACTAAAATTTCTGGTAGTCCAAATTTTGCTATCCAGTGTTCATAAAGTGTTGTATATGCGTAATAAGCATTACAATGTGGTACTGGGTTAAGTGCTACATAATGTGTAAATGCGTCAACAATTACCATAATGTACGAGTTTCCTTCTGATGAGGGTGAAATTGGTCCTTTAGTATCAAATGAGATACGATGATTAAAGTACAAACTTTGTCCTTTAAAATCTTGTTTTTGTGCTATTTGTTTTTGATTTGGGTAAGGTTTATTTAGTTGACATACTATACAGTCATTGCATAGTACTTTTATCCAGATTGGTGCATTTGGGAAGTAAAAATTTTGTATAAAATTTGAATATGTTTTTTCTGATCCAGAGTGTCCTTTAATATTTTGTGTGTGTGAAATATTAAAAGCTATAAGAATCATACTTATAGGGAGACATGGAACTGTAGATTCATTCAGGTTATACTCTAAAAGGTCTGTATTTTCGTTAATTGTTGTGTTGTTAAATTTGCGAAAGTATCGGAGGAGTGTTTTGTTTCCTAGAATGGTTGAATCTGCTTTGATAGGTTTAGTTTTATATTTGTGCCATGATTTCAGTTGTCGAATTACTGGGTCAAGGTTTTGATATTGTTTCAGTGTTGAAATTGTAATTGTTTCTGTTGGGGGGAGGAAAATGTTTTCGATTTCTAATTTAGATAAGGGTATTGTATCAAGTGGGTCATGGAAGTCAAAAACTTGATTTATTGTGTATTTTGAATCATTTGTTTGTGGTCCTGATAAATTTATTTTATCAGTTAAATCTTCTTTTTCAATTAGTGGAAAATGGTCTTTTTTAGGCGGGTGTTGTTTTGTTCGTTTTTGTTGGGTGTTATTTTTTATCCATTGAGAATATGGGATTGGTTTGAAAGTTGATGTTCCAAGTAGGTCAACTTCATAATGATTATTTTGACAATCTAAATAAAGTGGGAAATGTTGTAAATTATTTATTTGTGATTGTTCAATATCAGTTTTTACTGCATATTTGCATTCCAATCGGGGTGATGTTTCGTTTTCTGCAAGGTAGAATTTTATGTTCTTGGGTATTTCAACTGTTGTTTTTCGTGTAAGTAATTCGGGTGGTGTATTTCGACTTAAGGTGTCTGGTAATGCAAGATTTTTTCCTGCAGTCCAAACTATATGTAAGTTTGGAAATTTCATTAGAATTAGTTGAAATCTGTAAACTCGGTGGTTTGGGTTAGATTTCTGTGTGAAAAGAAAAATGATGGGTTTGTGGTCTGTGAATAAAACTGTTGGATGCTTTGATCCAAGTATCAGAAATTCATATTCTGTCAATGTATATATTATGGCTGTACATTCTCTCATTAGAGTTGAGAGTCGTAGCTCTGCTTGAGTGAATAATCGAGAATTTGCTGATATGAGGTTCATTTTATTTGTACCATTATGTGACTGTAATAGTGCTGCGCCGATGCCAAAGTTCGAAGCATCGCACATTGCATAAAATGGTTGATCAGGGTCTGGGATTGTATTTGAAATTTGTTCGGTTAAAAGTTTCTTTATTTCTTCGAATCGTGCTTGATGTTCTGTATTCCATTCAAAATTATTTTGTTGTCTAAGGATATTGTAAAATGGTCGTAGATATAATTGCATTTTATAAACATATTTACTTAAAAAGTTTAACATTCCAAGGAATTCTTGGATTTTCTTTTTATTTGTTGGTGGTTGAAGTTTTTGAATAGCGTCAATGCGTGATTTCAGTGGAGTTATTGTTTTTCTTTCTATGTTATGTCCTAAGAATTTAACTCTTGTCAAAAAGAAGTGTGATTTATCGGGGGCGGCCTTCAGATTTTCGTTCTGAAGTATTTGATGATATTTTTCTAAAACTTTGAACATTTCGTCTTTTGTTTGTGATTGCATAAAAACATCGTCTAAATAGGTGATTGCGTTTTTCTTGAGTATTAGTGGTCTAAAAATTTTGCTCATAAAAGCTGAAAATGCTGCTGGTCCTATGGATATTCCATAGAATAAGCGGTTAAATTCATATTGTTGGTTTCCGATAACAAATTGTGTTAAACGTCGTGATTGTTCATCTAGTGGCATTTGATTGTATGCACTATTCATATCGGCGGTTGTAAAGTATTTGCCGTTTATTTTTGTTAAAATAACTTGTATTGGTTCAATGGGCCAATTACATTTTGATTCATCTATAAGTGAATTGAGGTATCTAGCGTCGAGAACGATTTTTAATGATTCTCCTTTAGCTAGAATGATAACGGGGTTGATGAATGTGTTGCCTTTTGGTTGTTCTTCTTTATTAACTGGTGATATAATGTTGTATTGTTCTAAAATATCGAGTAATCTGTTTACTTTATCATGTAAGTGAATTGGTACTTTACTTGCTCTCTGTTTTTTGAAAACTGCGTCTGGTTTTAATGGGAGATGTAGTGATGAACTGATTTTGCCAACATCGAATTTTGATGTTGCATAGACTGATGAATATTTAATTAGCTGTTTGGCTAATTTTTCGAATTCGTCTTGTGTTATTTGTGAATGTTGGAAATTAAACATTGTTAAAAATTTTTGTTGGTCCTCTGTGTAGTTACTGATGTTGAATGTAGGTTTGAAATATGGAGTTTTTGTGAAATAATCCGTATTTCTGTTTTCGTTACTTATTATATTATTTATAGATAATTCTTCATTAAGAATTGTAGATTGGCAAATATCTAGTAATTGGAGTATATTATTTACGCGATAGGCTTTTTCGTGTATTGGTGATATTGTAGCGTTAGTTTCACAATATCCTAAAAGTCCTAAAGGTAATGTTACTTGGTAAGGTGTGTTGTTATAAACATGTAAGGAAATAATATCTGAATTCGAATTTTTCAAATATTTTATTGAAGAGATTGTGATTTTGAAAAATTTATGAATAGGTTTGAATTCAAAATCTGACATATAAAATTTTTGTTTGTTTTGTTCTTTATCATATTGGTGAACTTGTTTGATTGAAAAATTATAGATGTTTCCTGATAGTGGTTTCAGGTGTTTTCTTTGTTGGTTATATATTGGATAAAATTTTGAAAAGAATGGTGGTTGTTTGTTTAATCTTTGAAAAAATGTTAGGGATGTTTCTTTTGTTTTTGTATATTTATCTTTGATTAATATTTTACTGTTTAGGATGTTAATTGTTGGTATATACTTCGAAATAAATGGTATTCCAATGATATTATATTTAATATCAGTGATATGGAATATTTGTTTAAATGGCTTGTTTAGAATTTTACTTTGCTCCATTGTTCTGGTAGGGAGGAGAAATAATTGGATTTTTCCGTAGTTTATCAATGTTGATCCTTGTGCTGTTGCTAACTTACTGGAGGTGTCAAGAGGTGTTAGCTTTGGATGTAAAGTTTTTATTTCATTCCATGTGGGAATGTTTATTATGTTTGATTCTGCTCCTGAATCAATTAAAAAATCTATTTCAAGGTCTGGTGGTTGAAATTCTTTATTTCTTGGGCTTTCTAAGAGAAATGGTATTGTCCAAATTTTTTCTTTGGGTTGTTCTTTTTGTATATTTTGATAAATATGGTTTGTATTCAAGCATTTTGTTTTGGTATTTTTATTGGTTTGATCTGTAGTGTTAATCTCGTTTGTTTCTTGCGTCGTTGATGTGGAATTTATGGGTGTAGTGTAATAATTTTGAAGAAATTCTGATTGATTTTCATATATATGTGATGGAAAGGGTTGTTCATATATGACAGATTCATAGTCATTTTCGACTTTTATCATATTGATAGAAAGAGTGTTTTCAGTATCACTTTCTGAATCTGATGATGTACAGTTTATTTGATTGAGTTCTAACGTATCAGTTACTGTGTTATCAATACCTGGGGGGTCTGATGTTGTTTCTGGATTAGCTTGTACTTGATTGATTTGTCTTTGATGTTTAGGTGTACTGCTTCTATGACGATTATTAGAGTTATTATAGTTATTATTATTCCGGTGTGGTGATTGGGAATAATTTCTATGATTGGGAATAATTTCTATAACGATTATTATAACTTGGGTGTCGATTTTGTGAATTATTTCGCGATCTGTTTTGGTAATTATTGTTTGGTTTGTTATAGTTCGATCTATTATATGAGTTATTCCTTGATCGATTGTTCGGGTAATTCTGGTTTCGGTTGTTTGAATAACTTCTATTTCTATTATAGGAGTAGTTTCTATTCCTATTGTATGATGAATTTCGTGATTGGTTGTTTGGATAGTAGTTATTTCTTGATTGGGAATTAGATCTAGAAACAAATCGTTGTGTATTTGAATTTGATCTGGAGTAGTTATTTCTACTATTTGGTCTATTGTAGTGATTTTGTGATGAATTATACGTGTTTCTTCGTTCTGGTGATCTTCCTCTATAACTTGAGTTATATGGGGATTGATTTCTTGTATAATTTGTATTGTTCGGGAGTGGTTTTCCTGAACTGTTGTTGCTGTGAACTGTTTTGTTCGGTAAATTTTGATCTTTTTTCATGTATTGATAGAATGATTTATTTGGTTCTTTGTATTTTTGAGGTTTATTTTGACTATCTTGCTGTTTTTGTTTACATTCGGAAATACTATGTCCGTATCGTCGGCAATAATTACACCATTTTTTGAAAGATGGTTTGCCTTTAAAGTTCGGGTTCTTTTCGTAAATATTGAGTATTTCAGTGATTTTTTCAACGAGGTCTGTTTCTGATTCCTGTATATTATTAATATTAGTGGGAGTCGTTTCAATTCTGTTAACGTATTGTAATTTCAGATTTTCCGTTTCTTCTAGTTTCATCGTGATTTCTGCTTGTTCTAGTTTGTCTACTAGTTTTCGAAAATCTAAATCGGGTTCTCGAATTGAAGAAGGATGGGATGCTCTCTTTTTTATTGCTATTTTCCTTAATTGTGGTGTTAAGGTCATCATTAAGATTTCTGTCATCTTTGTGTTTTTATAGTCATGTGTATTTAGTGAATATGCTTTTCGAACTAGTGTTTCGATTCGTACTGCTATTTGCTTGATGGTTTCGTTTGGTAATCTGCGAATTTCATTACATAAAACTCTTTGTTGTTGTTTGTTTCTTTCAGAGTCAAACATTTTTGAAAATTCTTGTGTAAATCTTTTCCAGTTTGATTTTATTTCTAGAGGTAGTACTGAAAACCATTTTTGGGCTGCGCCATCTAAGGTTGTTTGTATCAACGCTGTGCGTCGATGTATCCAGTTTTGATGTAGTGGCGTATTAATTGGTTCAGGTCCTATATTTAAAATCAAATTTGCTGTTACTGCATTTAAGTAATCTTCTACAGAGTATTCAGGGTCTGTTCCTGTGAAAACCATTAAAGGTTTGTTTGATGTTATCGATGATCCACCCATTAGGTATGGATTCATTGTCATTTGTAATGATTCTGCTGCATTTGGCATTTGAGAAAAATTTGAAAGTTGGTTTCTTGTTATTTCATGTTGTTGAAGATAATATGGGAGTGGTATTTCATTTTGCATTTGTGATGGTTGATACGAGTGTGCAGTCATTGGATTTTGTTGTTGAATTGGTTGAAAAGATTGTGTATTAATTGGATTTTGTTGTTGAATTGGTTGTTGATGTTGTGCATCTATTGGTTGTGGAGAAAAATTCCTATGATTTGTACGTGTTTTCTGTATTCCTTGTCTACGATATTCTTGAGTATTTGGTGCAAATATATCTGGTTGTAAGAAATCGTCATCTGAGGATAAATAATCCATTTGATAAGGTGTTTGTTTTTTATTTTTATTTTGTTGAAAAAATGGGTAATTTTCACTGCGATCCTGTGGAGGATTTGATTGAAAGTTTTTGGAATTATATTGGGCCGTTGGGTTATCCCAGTTTCGAGGTTTTGTATATTGATTAAAATTCCTTTGTGGTTGATAATTTGTTTTTGATGGATGTGTATAATTATAATTATGGTCTGCAAAGTTGTTTCTAGTGAATGTTTTGCGTGTTTTTGATGGTATTGTCATGGGTCTGTATGTTTGGTAATCCATATGTGAATATTTAGGGGCAACCGAAGGTTTAACGGTTGATTGTAAGGTTACCTGTGTTTGTGAAGGATTTGTATTTCTTGGTGTTGTTAAATTTGGGCGTATTGGTGAAATACTTTGTTGTGTAGTTGTTGTGTGTACAATTTCTTCATTTATGAAGTGTGATGGTGTCTGGATATCTTGTTGAGTAAGATTCCTAGTTCCATTGAGGTTTTCGTTGTGTATGACTGTAGAGTTTAAACTATTATTTTGTGTATCGGGTAAAAATGTATTATAGTTTAATGGTGTTGCATCAATTGTTAATGGTATTACTCTTACATAATCTCTTATGTAAGATATTGTACCTATTGCTTGACTTGAGATTGATTGTGGAAAGCTTATAAATGCGTGATGAGACCATTCGGGGTCCCAAACATAATCTGATTGTTCTGTGATAGCGGTATCATCGTTCGAATTTTGGGGTCTAAAATTTTTTCTTGCTTGTGCAATTAAATCAATATTGTGTGTGAAATAATCTATTATGAACCATGCTAAAATTTTTTGTAGATCGTGTTTGGTATGTTGTGAAACGTCATCTTTCGTGAAATTTTCTTTAATGATGTTTAAATAACTAGAGAGTAGTGTAATTTCATGTCGTACTTTCAAATGTTTAGATGTTTCTGTCGGTGAGACATTTGTTAATGGGATTTCGTTTTCTAATATCGAAATATAACTATATATTATTGCGAAAACTTCATTAGTGAAAATGGAGTTTGCTCTTTGTGAGTTCTGGGTTTGGATGCTTTTTATATATTCTGAAAAAACTTTTGAAAATTCTAAATCAAGATCGTCTGTTTGAATAGTATATGTTCTATTATTATGGTTTGGGGAAGTGAATTCTATGGAGTAGATTCCATACTGTTGTGTTATGTTGCATATATCTTTTAGATAGTGATCTATGATTTGTCTTTTGATTTTTACATCGGGGAACTCTGTTTTACATGGACTGATTCCGGGTTCAAATAAATTTACGAGTAAATTTTGACAAAATATGTGTTGTCCTCTATCAGTATCTGCATCTACTATAAAAGGAAAGATTTCATCGTCATCTGGAGTTTCGTCACCTGGGGTGTGTGTTGAACTCATTTTTCCGTTCGATGACTGTTAATATGTAATTATTGATGTGTCGAATTGGTTGATTCCAATTGTATAAATGTACTGGTTTGTGTTTATACTGCTTTTTTATTCTTCTTTTTCCTCTTTGTGATGAATTTGAAGTTGTTTCTGAGTCAGAAAAATATAATTGATCGTGTTGTGGGTAATTTTTATCTATTGATTCTTTTAATTTGTAAAGTTCGTCTAAACTGTTGGTTTCTGATTCTGAAAATGCGTTTCGATTTTTTGAAAATCTTTTTCGTGTTATTTGTCTTTGTTTAGTTATTATTTTCCTCT
Source organism: Symsagittifera roscoffensis (assembly GCF_963678635.1). NCBI lineage: Eukaryota > Metazoa > Xenacoelomorpha > Acoela > Convolutidae > Symsagittifera > Symsagittifera roscoffensis. The sequence continues at coordinate 2,462 of NW_026971629.1, read as the reverse complement.
TTAGTGTTTGTCGTTTTGTGCGAATGTATCCAACTGTTTGTGTATGAGGTGTGATTACAAGGTCGTATTTTTTGTTATCTATTTCACAATTGTGTAAAATGATTGTTTGTTTATTTCCTAGGTTTTTAAATGACATAAGGTTTAGAATGACGGATGCAAAGGTTGTTAAATGATTTCTATTTTCTTAAACTGTTAGTTCTTACGATTTTTTGGTTAGCTTAACCTGGGTCTATTTGTTCAGGGTTGGAGAGAAAAGTATATCGATTCCGAAGAATGATTTTTACTTTCTCGTGACTAGTATAAGCTAAGGTGTTAACTTACTTAATCTTACTTAGGGGTAGTGATTGTGTTCAAGGGTTGGAGAATAGTAAATCGATCCACAAGGTTCAGGTATAATTAGAACGCGAGTAGTTCGTTAGATACTATTTTAAACTTACTAAGTCTAAGATTTATCCTGGGTCTGGTAAGAGGGGGGGTCAAGTGAAGGATGAATAACCGAAGTTCTTCACTGTTTATCCTAATTTGAATGATTAGTTTTGTTTTAAAAATTTCTATTAGTCTTGGGTCTTTAGAAAGGGTTGGGTAGTTTAGACACTAATTAAGTGGGTGGGGGAGAACAAAGTTGTTCTGTTTGATCCAAGGATAAGCCTTGATGATCAAATTTAAAATTTAATTAAGTAGAAAATGATTTAAGATCCAAGGATAAGCCTTGATGATCTGGTTTTAAAATTAAGTGAATTTAAGTTTTAATAAAGTTTTAAATGTGTGTAAAGGAAAGATTTAGTGTTTTATGATATTAGTGAGTTGATGATTGCTGTTATGTTTTAGGTGATGAAGCTGGAACAACAGGATGATTTATGATTACTAACCATTTATTGTCATGCTACTAATTTTTATTTTTGTTTTCCAATAAATATTTTTCAAACATGTTTTGTATAATACTGCAGAGTTTTAGGGAAACGATCTTAGATCTTTTTATCAATCGTTATTGTATAATATTAATTTTGTTTAGCGCCTTAAATGATTTTGAAGAGTAACTTCAAGGTTTTATGTTTGCAAATGGAAATCTAAATTCATTGCAAGTAGTATTCGAAATATAAAAGTTTGTTCTGGCTTTTGCCGAACTATCATATAACTATACGGCAAGTTTCTACTTTGTCGTATGTCGTCTTTGGTTCGAGGTCTTCTTCCAATTCCGGGTAGTTCTACTATGGTTCGGAATATTGGCTCTGATCTATTGAGTCGGAGAGACATTTCAATTAAATTATTGTCGTATAACATTTTGTAAATGTTTTTGTCTAATTTCTAATCTATTTTTGGTTAATTCTAATCTAGTAAGGTCTTGTTCGAGACTTATGGTCGCACCAGATGAGTTATGACTGGGGTGTATAACTCATAGAGTAATTTCGGATAGGGTACACCGTCTGCTCGTCACGCTATCTTATTTTCGGCCGGATAGATTCGTGCAACTTCTTAGTCTAATACCGATCCTAATCTTACTCTTATACTATCTAGTCTCAGGTTGTTTAACTAGTCTCTGCTAGGCTCAATAGATCTAGGGTATACTGGTTTATTGCGGCTGCTGAAGTGCTCGGGAGAGTCCAACTAATTTCTAAGTTAAATTCAAATCTCTCTGGTGCTGAAATTACAAGTAACTTCAGCACTTACAAATAAGTGGGTTGTTAGTTAGATGGATCATGATTGGTTAATATTAAATACTTTACATTGGTAAAACATTTAATTTATCCAATCATAAAATATAGTTTAGATCAGGTTTCAGATCCGAAACGTCTAAGACCAGAAAAAGTCTAGGAGCAGAAAAACGGACAAAATTGATTTATAGTGGCAAATCAGAAAAAATAATTATTAAAAATGTCATTACTAACTTGAAAATTGATAAATTATATTTTGATTGGATATTGGAAATATTTAAATCAAATTATCAAAAATGTATCAAAAATCAAAAATTATTTAAACATTTCATCAAATTACTCAACTTTTGCATAAGCTATTCGTTTTGGAGTAACATTGACGAGTGTAATTTTTAAAATCAATTAACTTATAAAAATGATTCTTTTCATTTTTTTCTGCTCTTGGATCTGTTCTGTTTTTTAGCCAATCTATATATTGCTCCGCCTTCGCAAAAATCAAAATTTCAAACAGTTCAATTTTCTAATACATCCTTGTGAAATATCTTGTTTATTTTTAGTTTGCTTATTCGAAGTACTATCATAGAAATTTCACAAAAGAAAATGCTTCAAGAGAAAAAAACCGCCCGCCCTGCGCAGTATATTCTTTAGCTCATTTGAAGTTTTTAACAGTTGTAAGATCGCTTGAGCACAATAAGAATTCGGCTAATTTGATTACGTTCAATTTTCTAGAAAAAAAAATCACATTTTTCAATCGAGTAAGCATTTACTGAACTATTTTCATTATGAAAAGTTTTCTGTGTATGAAAAAAA
>NW_026971628.1:0-1000 GCF_963678635.1 Symsagittifera roscoffensis | reverse complement strand
TGTAATCCCTAGTGGATCAGAGAAACCCTAGAGGTTCAGAGAATTGAAACTCTAGTGGTTCAGAGAATTCTTAACAAAGATTGAACTCAGTTGCTTTCCTCTCTCCTCTATCTCTGCAATAATCTAGATATATTGAATCTAGGAAGTATAACATTAAGAATTGGATTCGTATTAGACTAAGAACTTGCATAAACCTATCTGGCCGAAAACACATAGCGTGACAAGCAAACGGTGTATCATATCCGAAACTACTCTATGGGGAGGCCACCCGGACCTAAACTTATCTGGTGCGATCAAAGAGTGTCGAGCAAACCTAAAACTATTTCAGTCTTAGGAACCATAAACAAATCAATAGAAAATGGTAGAAATTAGCGTATATCTACATCTCAATAAATGAAAATAAGCAGGAACAAAAAAACGACGAAAATTAACAATAAATATTTGCTCGGTAAAATCAAATAATACTATATTAACTGCATCGAATTGAGCATAATCGGTTTCTCAGCAAAATTTTTTTTCAAACACGCTAAAAACTCATATTTCTGTTGTATTGCATATATATAAGCTTTGATCAAGGTCTCATAGTTTAAAACCTCGAATTTTGAAAAAAAAAAATCAAATTTGAAAAACTTTGCCAAAATTTGAAAGTTTGATTTCAGTATATGATTTTTTCAAGAAAGCTCTTTCAAAATTCAGGTCGTTTTGAATGCAATATAAGTAGGAGGCGATCAAAATTTTTGTGACTCTAGTATCGAGCAAACCATGGTTTTTTGTCATTTGTGCTTGGTCACAAACACATATCAAAAGATTTGAGAAAATATGTTTTAAAAAAAATATTATTTTTGGGTTTATGAGAAAAGGTTAGCCATACTTTTACCATATATGAATAATCACTAACCACAGACCTTTCTTGCTATTTTCTCTACTTATGGGATTGCATGAAAAATGTATGATTATCATTTTCCCATATACTAAAATTGTCTGATTAGCATTTTTGGTC
>NW_026971627.1:0-42500 GCF_963678635.1 Symsagittifera roscoffensis | reverse complement strand
GCAAACTCAGTACTGGATTTTTACAGTGAGCTGGATCAAATTTTGATACAACTGCCAGGCGGAGAAGGTTGCGCATTACATGACAGCGAAGCTCTGCTGAGAATGCTACGACTGCAGTATCCAAATTGGAAGAATAAAGGTCACGTGAGCTCAAATCCTATTGCGAGAGTTCCAAAACTGTTCCTCAAAAATATCCAGATGCGTAAAGAATTACAGAAAGAACTTAGTTCATCTCAAAAAGGAGACGATGGCGAAATAAAAGTTTACAAGTTGCTAATGGAAACGCAAATCACAGACGAAAAAGGCTTGATGATATTTCCGAATGTGAATGGAAGGGAAATGTTCACAACTGAAATAGCACACGTTGAAATTGACGCAGTATTGGCTCATCCATCCAAGGGGATTTTTGTTTTCAACGTCAAAAATAAGGGCCCAAAAGCAAAAGTTAAAATGGCTGACATTCAGGATGACTTCAAGCGTCATTGCAGATTCATTCAAATTCTCATGAACTACAATTCAGGTCAACATCGTATTCCGATACGCTCGATTATGTCCCAGCTGCAAGATGACACAAAATGTAAGATTGAAAGTCTCGAATCAACAGAAAAGGACTGTATTCCGATATACTCGGTTATGTGCCAGCTGCAAGACGACAATAAATCGAAGTTTGAGAATAGCGAGAAAGTTTTGGTTTTCACCAAAAAAGATTTGCAGCTAAATTGCTTCGCCTCTGCCTGGAACGAGCGCTTAAAAGAACTTCCCAAACTTGACAGCAAATTTCGTGAGAAGTTTGAGATTTTAGTCGCTCGTTTGGTAGCACTGAACTCTCTTGAGGGCTCGCCCGCACTCATTCATAACAAATTGAGCTCAAATTATATGCAAGGTCTCACCAAAAACAAGGGGCAGTTTGACGAAAAGGATGAAACTAAGTTGGTTCTCGAAGACAACTCGCGAGCAGAAATTAAAGAGCACAAAAAGTACATTATTTGGACAGAAGAACAGCTGAAAATTATATCTACAGTAGTTGACCATTTTGAGAATTCAGCCAAAATCGGCCACTTGAAACTAATAGTGTCTGGTTGCAAAGGATCGGGCAAAACCATGCTTCTGGTTTTCCTAGCAAAAGTCGTCGCAGAAGTCGTCGCAAAAAACGCTACTGCAAATTCAAGAAAACAATCGCCAAAAGAAAAAATACTTGTAATTAATGCGCTCTGCATGTCGTCTATAATTCTTACGGAAACAATAAAGCAACAACTTCAACAATACGATGTGACAATATTTGATCCCAAAGGTCAGTCTCACTTTTACAAATTATTTGTTGGAGGTTTATAATAAACCCAGCCGAAATATAAAACACCTACCAAAGTACAATAAACAGCTAAATTTTCGAAAAATTATTATTTATAAATAAGTGTATCCCGCAATGAAGTTTTATGGATATAATCTGATTATAAGTGATTTTCATAGTCTGTCTGCAAAAAACTTTACAACAATCGGTTATGTTATAATGAAATAACAAGACTGCTCGTGAATCAGGGCGAAGCCCTGATTGTTCCGACTTCAATTAAGGCCAAGTTAAATGTGTTTTTTTGTTTGAAAAAATGACCAGTTAATTGGCCAAAAAGAAAGCAACTAATTTCGTTTTTTCTTCATTTTATCCACGCACACATTATGTAAAACAATAACAGCGTACTTAGCTTCTCGTATTGTGTTACTAAATTAAATTTCTGGCCCCAATTCAATTTTGAACGCATTAAGTTGCCTCCCACGCGTGTTATATGAACGCAATATATCGGCTCAGCTTAATTTTCTAACTTTTCAAATAGTACTCCGTTTTAAAACGTTCTTTCAAGATTGAACTCACTTTTTTTTGCCTGGATATTGAAAACAATTAAGTTGCCAGTTAGACGGATTGATTAACTGTCGTGCCTTAAAAAACAGACGTCTCGGTCACAAAACCCACAGTACTTTTGCGATACCAACAAAAGACTTTAAATTTTTATTCAATTGGGGCAGGTACAAAACTGATAAATTGTTCTGATCTTATGAACTATTAATTTTTTTGCTTTGTCGAATTGAACTATATTTCTTTGTTTTTTATAAAAATTTTATTTTCAATTGAAATTATTTTGAAACAAACGTTCCCGAACTGACATGGTATAAAATCTAATGCGTTCCTCTAACTGAGGTTTTATATAACTTAACCTTCACACTCCAAACTCATTGTGGTAATTAAGACAATTGATCACAACTACACAACAAGAAATTGAGAATGAATGTGAAAATTAGTTTATCAATCATTTAGACTCAATTAGGTTGCAAACAGGACCTCTAATACCTTATGAACAATTAAAAAGATTTTTTGACGTTTTTTGAGCGTTTTCTAAGTTCTGATGAAAGGATAAAACTGTAAATAATTAGGTTAAACTATTTTACTAAAAACCTTTTCGTTTAAAGGAACAAAATCTATCTAATTTCTTCAAATATACTAGCCAACCTGGTCAGAGAAGGTTTCGTTTTATTTGGTATACAGTAGTTATAATAGTGATAACATAAAATTTCATGAGATAAATTAAGTAGAAAACTGTTACAGACTGATGAGCAATAAAGTATTGATAACCTTGACCCTTTGAAGAACTATCTGGCAATGGAGCGGTCAATCAGAATGCATGCCCCAAAGATAAATAACCTCTGTCTCGTAGCATTTTGAAATCGAAAAGTGACCAGCAGAAACTCACTTCCTAATAATTGGCAAAAAAACTAAAATAAGTTTTCTAAAACTTTATAAATTTTAAAGGGCAGTTATTTGCTCAATTTGCACCAGTCGTTCTAATAGAAACAGTGGGTTGTTGTTAGATACTTTTGTTTGAATTAGTAACAAAAATTAATGAGTCTCGGGTTTGGTTATAACATAGATCATAGTCGATCTGGCCCTATTAAAATACATAAGCCTTCAACTAAAGCACAAAACGCTGAATTTTGATTAGATTGAGCTAAATTAGGATGAGTAAACTTCCATTTTAACGGAACTTTTCAGACTTGGTCGGAGAAGGTCCAATTAAAAATTCTCGTTGTAATAGATCCATGTAAAATGAATAAACAATCATTTTAACAAATGTTTTACCCAATTTTGGTCAGGGTACGTACAATTAAGCTAGATAAAGTTCAATTTAAAAAATTTTACCTAGTTTTGGTCAAAGTAGGGCCAAAATAGCTAAATAAACTTCCTTTTTTGGAAAGAATTTGTAAGATAAGTAATCATAAGTTAAGTTAAGTAAACTCCCAAATAATCTAATTTGGCACAATTTTAGTCAAACTAAGCAAAATTAAAACATCTAGAGTTTCAATTAATCCTATTCAAATTTAGTTTAAAATTTTTTCAAGATAAGTAACTCCCAATTAATCTAAAAATGGCCCAATTCTGGTCAAAATAAGCACAATCAAGATTAAAAATTTTCCATTTTAACAAATCTTTGCCCAAAATGGTTAAATTAAGCACATTTGGTTAAATTAATCCCCAATCTAACAGAAATCTTTCCGAAACCTAAAGTCCAATTTAGCTATAAAAACTCCATTTTTAGAAATTTTGCAACGCTAGATAAAATAAAACGTTTTTCAGACTTCGGCATAAATTTTGCCAAAAAACGCCTAATTAGCATAAGAAAGTTTCAAACACAGCAAAATTTTGCACAATTTTGTTCAAAATCAGCCCAATCAACATAGACAAACTTCCATTCTAACCAACTTTGCCCAATTGTGATCATAACTAGCTGAATTAAAACAGATTAACTTCCATTTTGATGGAATTTAGTCAAGTTTTGTCAAAATAAACTTTGAAGTTGGTAGAGAAATTTCAAAACAAATCAAAATTTACACAAAATTGGCCAAATTAAGATAGATGAAGTCCCATTTACACAAACGCTTACCCGAGTTAGATAATTTTAAACCCAATTAACATCCACTGAAATTAGTTTAAATTTCACTCAAATTAAAAAAAATTGGCTCCGATATAATTAAAAAATTCATTTTAATTTAAAATTCAAAATTTTCTGAGCAAATATCCCAAATCAACAAAATAAACATTCAAATAAGGATAAAAGAAATCAAAATATGCCCAATTAGAGTAAACAAAACCAATTTTTTTTCTAAAATAGAACCAAATTTGGTCAAATTAGGCTCATAAAATATTGAAAAACTGATCTAATCTCAAATCTTCCCAATCGTTTTCAAATTAATCTCTTTTATACTACCAAGAACTAATTTCTGCTAAAATTGGCAACAATTTGCAAAAGAAGCTGACACAGTATAAATAAACTAAATTAGTTAAAAATAATCCAATTTTGGTCAGTTTAGAATTATCAAATTTTACTAGAAACTGGTCTTGGATAAAATTAGGCTCCGTTTCAGCAGTAGAAAAAACTATTTAAAACAAATTTGGCCTAAAAAAATTTAATTAAATAAATTTAAAGAAGACTTTAGCTCACATTTTTTCAATTTTTGTCCAATCAGTCAAATTGATTTCACAAAAATTGTTCTAACATAAAAGTAACCATTTTCAGCCAAATTTACGGACAATTTGAAAAAAAAATTAAATCAAGAATTAAACTAATTGCGATAAGAAAATTGATGTCAACACATTATAAAGTTTGTGTTGGCACTTTAAAAAAAACTACTCAAATTATGAAGTAGAGTCAATAACATTATGTTGTACATTAGTAACACAGCACGAGAATTTTTTAGAGTCTGATTATACTCGATCTATACGTCCTTTTCGACAAAACAATCGATATATAGATAAACATAATTCAACAAATTTACATGACGTAAATTTTATAGACCAGTTAAAATCTTCTTTCCCAATTGCTTTTCATAATTTCAGTATAACTATCCCATTTGAATCCAAAAATTAATAAGGAAATCATCAGATATTCGACAATAATTACTTTTATCAACCCAATAAACCTCAAAAAATATATATATTTTTTAAATTGAACAATGACAACTATCTAATAAAAGTCATTCAAAACAAAAACGACAATTAATCAGTACACAAACAACCAAAACTCAAATACTACATCCTCGAAACTTTCAAGAAAATTAAATAAAAAAGGCAAATGTGAAATGTTATTCATTTTTTTTCGAGAAATTTTCAGACTCCGAACCAAATAGAGATGCTACAGTTTTTCTGACAAAAAATTCAAAAAAAAATCATTTTCCATAGGAACTAAGCCAGATCAAGGCCATAATAAATGTGCATCTCATAACAGACAGAGATCTTTATAAGGTTCAAATTTAAAAGATACAGCGCTCAATGAAACAGGTAATGAGTTTTTAGAACAAAAAAGGCATAAATGTTCACAAAAAAATTTTCGGGAAACAAAGTCAACAAGTGTTATGCTTAATATTCCCAAAAAGTCAAAATTGATTTTTCAAAAGAATCAATAGGCAAAATGTCTGAAAATTTTAATTTTCTTGATTTAACATTGAAACATAAAGTAGTTTTTTAGAACTGTTGTATACGTTTTCAAAGCTTGACTGATAAACCAACTTGTTTTCAAACCTTCGGCTTAAAGCAAATTATTAGTATTTTTTATGACCATGCGGGTGATTATTTTCATTTAAAATTGTCGAAGAAATATATTTTTTTCGCGTTTCTCTGGTGATGTTTTCTAAAACAATTGAAATGTTTTCTGGAACATTTCAAATTAGTTGATTAGGTATACATGTTGATTTAAACAACTAATAGCTTTTGAAATATAATTATCCATTAGGAAATTTTAACTTGCTGTCTGCTGAAACACTTGCCAATTTGATGAAATTTGTTACAATCAGAGAGTACTGAGAACTTAAAGAAAATAGGAATATAAAAGATTGAAAACCAACAAAACTTTTCCCGACTTGGTCGGAGTAGGTCCAATTAACAACTTTGTTTGTAATTGCTCCAAGTAAGATAAATAAACACTAATTTTAACAATTTTTACCCCAAATTTGTTCAGGACACGTACAATTAGGCTGGATAAAGTCCATTTTAACCAAATTTTACGCAGTTTTATTCAGGGTAAGTCCAATTCAGCAAGATAAAATACCTTTTTAACGGAAATTTGTAAGAGAAGTAATCATAAACTAACATAATTAAACTCCCAAAGAATTCAATTTCACATAATTTCAGTCAAATTAAGCAATATTCAAACTTGTAAACTTCAATTTATCTTATACAGCTTTTGTTAAAAAAGATTTAAAATAAGTAACTCCCAATTAATCTAATGTCGATCCAACTTTGGTCAAAATAAGCCCGATTAAAATAAATAAATTTCCATTTTAACAAATCTTTGTCCAATCTTGGTCAAATTAAGCCCAACTAGGACAGATAATCCCCAATCTAACATAAGTTTGCCCAATTTCACTTTAAAATTTCCATTTCATTAGAAGATTGCAAAGCTAATTCAACTATTTTTTTTTCAAATTTCGCCACAAATTTGGTCAAAAAGCGCCTAATTAGGATGAGAAATTTTCAAACATAGCAAAATTTTGCACAATTTTGGTCAAAATAAGCCCAATCAACATAGACAAACATCCATTCTAACCAAACTTTGCCCATTTGTGGTCATAGCTATCTGAATTAAAACAGATAAACTTCCATCTTAATGGAATTTGGCCAAATCCAGTCAAAATAAACCCTAAAATAGATAGAAGATTTTCAAAATATATCAAAATCTACAAAAATTGGCCATAGTAAGATAGACGAAGTCCCATTTACATTAACGCTTACCCGAATTTGATAAAATTACGCCCAATTAAGAGATTTAAATCTAAATTACTCTAAATTTTACTCAAATTTCAAAAAATTTGAATCCAACAATTGTAAAAAAGCCATATTAAGTTGAAAGTCGCAAAGTTTAGAGCAAATATCCCAATTCAACGAAACTAACAATGAAAAGAGGATAAAATAAAATCAAAATATGCCCAATTAGAGTAGCCAAAAACCAAATTTTTTTAAAATAGAACCAACTTTGGTCAAATTAGGCTCATAAATTATAAAAAAAACTGATTTCATCTCGAATCTCTACAAATTTTTTCAAATTAGTACCAACAAAAACTAATTTATGCTAAAATTGGCAAAAAAGTGCGAATAAAGCTGAAACACTATAAGTTAACTATTTTAGCAGTAAAACAAAATTACATAAAACAGTTTTGGCCGGAAAATTATAATTAAAAAAGTGAAAGCAGTTTTTCTGACAAAAAATTCAAAAAAAAAGCATTTTCCATAGGAACTAAGCCAGATCAAGGCCATAATAAATGTGCATCTCATAACAGACAGAGATCTTTATAAGGTTCAAATTTAAAAGATACAGCGCTCAATGAAACAGGTAATGAGTTTTTAGAACAAAAAAGGCATAAATGTTCACAAAAAAATTTTCGGGAAACAAAGTCAACAAGTGTTATGCTTAATATTCCCAAAAAGTCAAAATTGATTTTTCAAAAGAATCAATAGGCAAAATGTCTGAAAATTTTAATTTTCTTGATTTAACATTGAAACATAAAGTAGTTTTTTAGAACTGTTGTATACGTTTTCAAAGCTTGACTGATAAACCAACTTGTTTTCAAACCTTCGGCTTAAAGCAAATTATTAGTATTTTTTATGACCATGCGGGTGATTATTTTCATTTAAAATTGTCGAAGAAATATATTTTTTTCGCGTTTCTCTGGTGATGTTTTCTAAAACCATTGAAATGTTTTCTGGAACATTTCAAATTAGTTGATTAGGTATACATGTTGATTTAAACAACTAAAAGCTTTTGAAATATAATTATCCATTAGGAAATTTTAACTTGCTGTCTGCTGAAACACTTGCCAATTTGATGAAATTTGTTACAATCAGAGAGTACTGAGAACTTAATGAAAATAGGAATATAAAAGATTGAAAACCAACAAAACTTTTCCCGACTTGGTCGGAGTAGGTCCAATTAACAACTTTGTTTGTAATTGCTCCAAGTAAGATAAATAAACACTAATTTTAACAATTTTTACCCCAAATTTGTTCAGGACACGTACAATTAGGCTGGATAAAGTCCATTTTAACCAAATTTTACGCAGTTTTATTCAGGGTAAGTCCAATTCAGCAAGATAAAATACCTTTTTAACGGAAATTTGTAAGAGAAGTAATCATAAACTAACATAATTAAACTCCCAAAGAATTCAATTTCACATAATTTCAGTCAAATTAAGCAATATTCAAACTTGTAAACTTCAATTTATCTTATACAGCTTTTGTTAAAAAAGATTTAAAATAAGTAACTCCCAATTAATCTAATGTCGATCCATCTTTGGTCAAAATAAGCCCGATTAAAATAAATAAATTTCCATTTTAACAAATCTTTGTCCAATCTTGGTCAAATTAAGCCCAACTAGGACAGATAATCCCCAATCTAACATAAGTTTGCCCAATTTCACTTTAAAATTTCCATTTCATTAGAAGATTGCAAAGCTAATTCAACTATTTTTTTTTTCAAATTTCGCCACAAATTTGGTCAAAAAGCGCCTAATTAGGATGAGAAAATTTCAAACATAGCAAAATTTTGCACAATTTTGGTCAAAATAAGCCCAATCAACATAGACAAACATCCATTCTAACCAAACTTTGCCCATTTGTGGTCATAGCTATCTGAATTAAAACAGATAAACTTCCATCTTAATGGAATTTGGCCAAATCCAGTCAAAATAAACCCTAAAATAGATAGAAGATTTTCAAAATATATCAAAATCTACAAAAATTGGCCATAGTAAGATAGACGAAGTCCCATTTACATTAACGCTTACCCGAATTTGATAAAATTACGCCCAATTAAGAGATTTAAATCTAAATTACTCTAAATTTTACTCAAATTTCAAAAAATTTGAATCCAACAATTGTAAAAAAGCCATATTAAGTTGAAAGTCGCAAAGTTTAGAGCAAATATCCCAATTCAACGAAACTAACAATGAAAAGAGGATAAAATAAAATCAAAATATGCCCAATTAGAGTAGCCAAAAACCAAATTTTTTTAAAATAGAACCAACTTTGGTCAAATTAGGCTCATAAATTATAAAAAAAACTGATTTCATCTCGAATCTCTACAAATTTTTTCAAATTAGTACCAACAAAAACTAATTTATGCTAAAATTGGCAAAAAAGTGCGAATAAAGCTGAAACACTATAAGTTAACTATTTTAGCAGTAAAACAAAATTACATAAAACAGTTTTGGCCGGAAAATTATAATTAAAAAAGTGAAAGCAGACTTCAGCTCACATTTTTTTTTAGTTTTTGTCCAATCAGTCACAATCATTTTCATAGTATTATTACTTAAATAAAAGTGAACCAATTTCAGCCAAACTTACGGACAGTAAAAAAACATGACGTAAATTTTATAGAGCAGTTGAAATCTTCACTCCCAATTGTTTTTTTATATTGTTTTCATATATTCGACAATAATTACTTTTACCAACCCAAGAAACCCAAAGAATGTTTTTTAGAAAACAAAAATTTAACCCTGACAACTAGCTAAAAAAGTCATTCAAAACGAAACAAAAACAAATCAGTAGATAAACAACCGGAACTCAAGTACTATGTGCTCCAAATCTTCAAGAAAAAAAAAGAAAATGGCGAATGTAAAATTTTATCCATATTTTTTTTTCGAGAAATTTACAGACTCCGAACCAAATGAAGATGCTACAGTTTTTCTAATTTAAAAAGAGAAAAAAAAGCATTTTCCGTAGGAACTAAGCCAGATCAAGGCTATAATTAACGTGCATATCACAAAAGACAGATATCATTATTAGGTTCAAATTTGAGAGGTATGGCTGCTCAATGAAATATGTAATGAGCTTTTAGAGCAAAAAGGGCATAATTGATCATAAAATTATTATCCGAAATTTTAATTACAAGGCCGAAAATTTTTTATAATTTTACAGTGAAACGTAAAATTTTTTTTTGAGAACTGTTGTATACTCTTCGAAAGCTTGACTGTTTCCAACAAATTTTTCAAAACTTTGGCTTGCAGCAAAAAATTTACCAATTTTTATGACCATGCAGGTGATTATTTTGATTTGAAATACTCGAAGAAATACTCAACGTTTCTCTGGGTGATTTTTTCTAAAACTATCTGAAACTTTTCGATAGGGGTGAGCAGGTAAACACGTTGTTTTAAACAATTGAAAATATTACTTCCGAAATATAAATATGCATTAGGCAATTCTAACTTGCAGTCTGCTGGAACTCTACCATTTTGACAATTTTTTGATATAATCAGAGAGTACTGAGGTCTTTTGAAAATAGAAATTTGAAAGACTGAAAAATCGTAATTTGATCTCCGATAAAATGTCAATATGAGATTTTGGGAAAGAATTAGTGATTGCCAAACAGCATCCAATTTCAAAAGGTCATGGAAGTGACATATATCGAGAATTACTCGAAATACCGGTGTATAGCACAATCTTCTGTTTAGCAATGGATATCAATTTCGTGCTTGTTCCAACCTTCTAATTGAAATCCTGCAATTGCCGGCTTTTATTAGCACAGTTTTTTTTTCTCACATCAATCAAAACTGATCATTCAATACTAAGTTGATTCAATACTAAACTGATCATTCAATACTAAACTGATCATTCAATACGAATTTTTTTGAATTATAATCTTTTATAATGATTTTTAAGCCATTATTATTCAGTAGGTTACCAAACAAGTAAAATAAATTGTAATTTTTTACAAATAGCCAGGGGCGGGGCGAGCGGGACTTGAAATATTTTTTTTTCGGTGACGGAGCCGAAAAATTTTCTAAAGGGTTCTTTGGCGCCAATATATACTAAATTAGACAGGAAGCACGCGCCAAAAGCTAGTTTTGTTCGAAACTTTTCAAAAGTGCCTTCGATTACAATTGGTGATAATTTTATCAAAAGGTCACCAAAAGTGTTATCATTATAATGAATTATAAAATTTTGAAACCTCTAAGCATGACGCATATAAATAATTTTAATTTTTCTAAAAGTATTAAAATAATAATATTATAATCGATTTTTTTCTCTTTTTACTGAGTGCGGGTGGAACAATTTTGTTTGGAACCTAATCTTTTGCAAACAAATTTCAGCAACGAGAGATCTGAAGGTTGAAAAACTCCGCGCGGATCTCTCCCCCGCTCTTCAGGAAGCTACATTCATTATTTGTGATGAGTTTCATTCGAAACAAATCAAGTACAGCTACAACTCTTGCAAACATAACCATTCAACATGAAAACAGCAGGTATAACCAAACATTATATGAAAAAACAGTAGGGCCAACCAATTTTTCCTGAAGAAAAAAGTGAAACAAAGAGAGCTAGTTGCTGTGCAAGCTGCACAGAATGTTCCTACTATATTCTGAAAAAGAAACCAAAATTAGTTTTTTCAAAAATTAATACATTGCCTCGATTATTTTTGTGCTTGATTCAATGACAAGATCTGAAGGAAAGCCTAGATTATTTGAACATCTCAATTTTTTGCCGTTTTTTTTTAATTTTAACATTTTATTTTTCTTTTCCTAGTATGCCATTAGAAAACTCCAGATATAAATAAAAATTTCAGTGGGTTTACACAATCCTTTTTGTGTGGGTTTTTACTACCCTTTTATAACAAGCCTGCTTGCTCGCTTTAAAAGCTAGAATTTTGACCAAAACTCAATAATTTAGTTTATGTCACAAATGGAAAGATTTCATTGTGATATATTGCTCAACCCAGTTCGATGTTTATTTGGTTTACCTTATTTTGCGAGGAAAAAAACTAAAACTCACCCAAATACAAACTTGCTCCGCATTTTCAAAAGTCGGAAGAAAATTTTTATATCGAGATGTGGTGAAAGTTTCTTATCCAAAGATATCATTCACACCAGCGAACTTTCTCAAAATTACGAGACCAAACTGTGCACTCGATAGGCGCACAATATACTGTGGGTAGGACTATTCCCATTGCAACTTGCATTTCTGAAAACAGCATAATACTAAATTATCTTTTTTTAATGCAATAGTTACTATGCAGTATTGGCAGTGTAGGGTTCTATACCACATTATTAATACTAGTGACGAATTGAAGCGAAACTGGGGTTAAAATAACACGAGCAGGTGCCAAAATTCGTCGAGCAAAATTTTGCAAATGAGTTTTCGTTTCAATGGGTTTTCTTGTCGAATTCAAAAACTTGAGAAAAAACTTTCAGCTTCTAAGAAGATCTTCTATCTGAGTGCTTTATTAAACAATATTTAAAAGAAGTTAGTTGTGTCCCTGAAACCGTAAGTTTCTAGGGCATCCCTTTGTAATTTTGTTGAAAATAGGTGGCTCCTGCGCAAGGAAAAAATCCACTGGATAATTTATCCTTCATGTAATAAATGTACTTTAATACATTGATGCTACATTGATGTTTTACTAAGCCACCTAATTTTATAACAACATTTTTTCGATATTTTCATCTGTTTTTTATCAGTTGGCGTACTTTTATGGCATGCATCACCATCAAATTTCACGAATAAATCATGAATAAGAAACAACACTGCTTGTATCAGGGCAAAAAGTCTGAACATTTTTACTTTCTTTTAGGGTCTTTTAACCAAAGAGTTAAATTTTGCTAGTAACGTAAAATATCTGAAAAGTAGCCTGTTTCAACGAAACTTGAAGGTTTTCTATGCGGGATTCTATATCCGCTTACACGTTAATAGCGGGAATTATTTCGCGCGTTAATTATCCAAAACTGGCCAAAATGGCAATAGTCAGACTCCCATATCTTTTTGAAACAAAATAACCTAAAATATTTTTTCAAATTGGAGCTCAGAACAACAATACCTTTCGGCTGATAAAAAAACCGTCAAAGTTTCTTAGTTAAAAAGTCGCAGTTTGTCTGAAGAAAACGAACACACCCCGACAACAAATAACCCGTCACTTTTGTTATACTTTAGTCGGAACAGTTGCACTTTGCTTAAAGTCGTTTTTAAAAAAATCTTGTCATTATTGTTCCGTTTTTTGTAACGGAAGTAACAGAATATTTGTCCTCGTGGTGGGTTTTTTTTCATCAGACATATCTCGACTTAATCCCTCCTAGAAATCATTCCAAATTGGTTAAAACAGGATGTTTGACATAGTTTCTAGGTTTCTAGGAACAAAATATATCACTTAATGTTTTATATGGCGCGTGGGGGATGATTTAAATTAAATCTTGATTTTTTTCTTTTTTTTTCTTAGAAAAGTTCATCTTTTCTTAAAGCGAACACAGCTTCATAGACCTTAAAAGACAGTCAGAGCATTCAGGGATTTGCTCTGTTAAAAGCGGTATTTTTCTAAATCTAGTTGCGCACGATGCACAAAATCGCGACAAATCCATTTCGAGCGGCTTGCCGGATTTAAACTGCTCTGTTTTTTTTTGCTCTGAGAGTTTTTCGTTACACCATACCACCTGAAGCCGTTGACATTTTTAACTTAAATTTAAAGGTAGCTGTACTTTTCTACTAACAGCGACTTTACTTCCCACATTATGAGTGAAGTTCGATCCGATCAACACTGCATCTTGTTCACGTCTGACCCACACATAGATGACCTTGAACTCTGTGCGGCCTACAAGCACATGAACCTCAGTTCATCTCTTAGATCTACCAGCGAAATTGTCCATTTTGTGGAAAACTACAGGAGCTCTTGTCAGTTTAACTATAGTTGTGAAATAGAATGCAAACCTGCTCATAATTTCCACGGAGAGAAACCAGATATTCGCATTGTTACCCAAAACAATGACAAAAGTTCTGATTTGAAGTCCGAATTCATCACGGAGAGTGTATCTACCATAGTCAAATATTTCAACATGTCAGCTAATTCTGAATTCTTACCAGTCATCGCATCAGTTTCAAAAAACGTTCGAAAAAAAATTGAATCCAACCTAATCGCTAAAGGTTATCCCATTGCTCCAATTCGATCGGACCCTAACATGCCCGGCGAAAACTATATCAACACTTTACCGCGAAATAATTTTCCGTTAATTCGTTTCATGCAACCTTGGGAGGTCAATGGCGCAGAATTCGGAATAATGGTCGTACTCATGTTGTTCAACCAAGACAACATAGGCACATCCGAGCGAGAGATCTTCTATTGCTTTCCAGTGATGACCAGAGCTAGTTTAAAGATAGCTGTTGTTTACAGTTCACTCTGTGACGACAATCTGGACGTCGAAAATTATTTGAAGAAAACAATATCTGGAAAAAGAGTGGAAAAATTTTTGGAGAATTTGGAAAATCAACGCAAAAAAGTAATTTTGGTTGGCTCCAATTACAAGTTTTTTGCCCTCAAACAAAAGCCCTACCCAACAGAAATCGATGTTCCCAATATAGAAGGTACCAGGGTCCTTACGAAATCTCGTGGAGGAGTTATTTTCCAGGTAGACGATATCTACAATAGCGAAAATATAGAAGAGCTAAAAAGATTTGGAATAGAGATCATATTGATTGTGGGTGAAAATAGCATCAGCGAATTTTCAAAACGTTACTTCAAAAGTACGATGAAACTTTTAGAATCTGCACATGAAACAGACCAGTTTAAAATTGTAGATATATTGACAAGTACAGTCACTGATGCTTCTGCTTTGCTTAACTGGCACCGATTTATGAAAACACCGACCATAAATATTATTAAACAAGAACGGGTGCGTGCAGGAGATAAGTTCTCCTGGATTTTTCAAGATAATATTCCAGAGTCTGGACTCAGCAGCGACTGGGCTAAATGGAAAGCAAAAGCAGCGGCCCACTGCGGGCTCAAAGACAGTATCTATGCTCTTAAAATGTACAAAGTCAGCTATTCTCTGCTAGCTTGTCAATGTCAAAGTCTAAAAAAGGAAACAGAAAGAAAGAATACGACGATGAAAAATAAAGCTCAATGGTATCTGATGATGACCATGAAAGAGTTGGCGAAATTGAAGATGGAAATGAGCGAGCAGTTTTTTGAAGCTGCTGGCCATCACAGTTTAGCTGATGGTGCCGAATGTTCTGACCCGACGACCCACATTAGCGCTGATTTTACTCTTGAAAGTTGCTTGTATGAAGCACTATCAAGCGCTTTAACTGCAATTTGTCTGCAAGTGTTCTCGGAGCGAAGCTGCGAGCGAAGTCTTAAAGCAAACAAGAAGAGTCAAGTTGCAAACAATTCGAAAAAAGAAGAAGCTCAACTTCTTGAAAACTTGATAGATCATGACCAAACAGATGCGAAGAGGTTAAGTGAAAAGAATATATTTGAAAACTATTTCACCCAAACCAATCTTGCAGAGCTTCAGGCTAAAGCAAATAAGAAACTCTACGAGTGTTTGAGTCAAGCTGCATACAATTCAAAAAAAGAGAAATCTAAACTTCTTGAAGTCTTGATAGATCATGACCAAACAGATGTGGAACGGTTACGTGATAGGGAACTTGGAACCGAAACCAATCCTGCGGATCTTGAGGAAATTAAAAGGCAGCGTGAATCATACATGAAAAAGCTAGCCAGCCAAAATATTGCTGAACTGGTTGAAAGACGGCTTGAACTGGCAAATAATTTTTCGGATTTAGCTCGCACAAAGTTTGAAAATATAAAAGAAAAAAAATTTGATAGCTCTAACTCTGACAAAATTCTGTCGTCACACACGTTGAAAATAGAACGTCTCAAAGTAACCTCATTTCGCTTTGCTATGGAAGCACTAGAATGGAACCCAAACCAGTCAGAAGTTTTGAGCACTTTACGAAAAAACTTATCGTTATTGTCAATTTTGGTCCGAGACATTCTATCGCGTGCAACTGACATGAAAAAGGAAAACTTTCGACGTATGCGGGATTTTGTTTTAAGTGAGCTTCAAGATGATATCGAAGAGCAGATGACTTACCATTAGTGAAAGGATAACGAATTGAGCAAGGCCCTTAATAGCCGTTGCTTATCGCAAAAACCCGATTTGTTTGACGCATCCTAATATTGTATCTTTAATTACTATATGCTGTACAATAACTAGCACTAACCAATCATGATCCATAACTAAATCTGGAATAAATTTGTACTATGACCAGTTAAAATCATCAGACGACCTAATAAACAGACTGAAATAGAGTTACGTGAGACAACGGCCCTTCCGATCTAGTGCGACCAGTGAGGCGATCATCAAGGAGCAAAATTACTCCGTTCAATTAACTTAAATATAACTTTAACACCCCGCACTGGAATTCCATGAATAATAATCGCTTACATTGTCATTTTTATAGTCAGTACATATAAAATTACAAAAGTAATGGATTATAAATCATCGAAAATGGATTATAATCCTAGTATTTTCATATCAATATAGTCCATTATAATCGATTATAATCGATTATAATCCATTGAAAATGACTTATATTTCTTATTTTTTATAATCCTCAATTATAATCAATTATAATGGATTTTTTTGAGGAGTTAGTCATGAAAGTTACAACTTTTCTCAAAGTTATCGCATTTACTGTTAAGTGCAGTTGCTACGTATTAGGTTTCATAAGATGTTACATTTCACTTTTCAATTGTTATATCTTTTGTCTTTTACACCCAACCCATCCCTGTTTACCCCCACCCACGGTTTTACCCAGTAAACTTTATTAAATATGGGGGTGGGCGTAGGGATAAACGTAGGGGAGTGAGGGGAGGAGGTTCGGGCAATTGAGGAAAGGGGGCAAAGTGAGGGGGGTTAATTCGAGTAGGTTTAGATTGCGAGCAGGCCGTGAGTAACGCAGAAATGTTGCAAGTTTTGCAAATGATTTTGCAAAAAACGTAAAGATTATAATCCGTTATAATCAATTATAAAGGATTTTA
This sequence comes from Symsagittifera roscoffensis, assembly GCF_963678635.1. Taxonomy (NCBI): domain Eukaryota; kingdom Metazoa; phylum Xenacoelomorpha; order Acoela; family Convolutidae; genus Symsagittifera; species Symsagittifera roscoffensis. The sequence continues at coordinate 25,666 of NW_026971627.1, read as the reverse complement.
AATGGATTATAATCCATTATATTGGATTTTGTTGGATTGTGCTTTTACGAAAATATTCGATTACAATGACAATACAACCGATTTCGTGGTCTAAGTTTGCAACAAAAATGGATTATAGTGACAACATTTTCGACAACAGTTTTCCATTATGATCAATTATTGTCCATGGAACTCCGGTGCGGGACATCACTAAGGCTTCTTTCGATTCTGTTTAATTTTATCTTCTGTATTTTAAATCGTTTTCATCTTTAAGTCTTTAAAATGTGTGTATGAAACCATTGGTGCCCTTCCAACCATGATACAAGACTACTGTGGCCCAACTAATCTGAAGAGTCAAGATAGATTTATTAAAAACCATTTTTGATTTGACTTACACTTCATCAGGGTAATGAGGGTCTAATGAGAAAGCTTTTCGAGAAACTGTCTAATAGTCCGGATGAACCGATTAACTATCTTTGCAATCTTCAAAACATGCCACGACATATGGTTGGAAACGGTTTGAAAAAATGATTTGAAAATAATTCAAGGCTTGTAAATGTTGGACGGAACAGAAAAAATGATTGATACAAAATCACATTTAGTTATAGGATAAGAAATAGCCAAATAAGATAAAAAAAATAGAAAAAAAATGAACAAATTAAGTATAAAAATCACGAAAAAATTATCAGATAATTCCAGGCAAATTTATCAAGTATTTAGATTACACAGATAAAGCCATAGTGCCAACGTCTTTTTCAAACTTTCCCCAACACGCCCACTTACGTTAGTCAATGCATTGTCATGGATTCCAAAAGATTTAGCGGTCAGTTGATGCCTTTTGTGTGTCTACTTGCATAAAAACGTGCATGTTTCAAAGTGACCAGCTTCAAATTGTTCTTTAGCTGTACATGGCAAGTTTCATCAATGAGCAGCCTGGTTTTCGGAAAATGTTTGCTTAACCACATTTTTTGTTGGTATTTGTTCTGTAAATAAAAGTAAGCAGAATAAAGACTAAAAACGAAAAACCTTGGAAAATCTCAGAGAAAAAACATAGATTACTTAATTTTTTGTAACCACTGTGAAAAAAAAATAAGTAAACCCAACTAGATTTCAGCTTGCTATGTTTTTGAATGCAATGAAAATTTTTTACTGAGTGAGTGTCATGTGAAAAAGAAATTGAACCTGATGATGCAGAAGTGTGCAAAAACGTTCAATCTGACTTTTCTTATTAAGTAATTTTGTCGTGATCAATTTGAAATAATTTTTTTTTCAAAGAATAAAGCATAAAAATTTCCTCGTTTCAAACACGAAAATGAACCAATTTAATATTTTGAAACAAAATTTTTTGAAATTCAGGGATTTTTTTAGAGCTGAAAAGATATGCAATATCGATGTTTCACTTGTTTCAACTTCAATAACAATTTTTTTAGAAGCCTTCATTTTGATATATTCAACGTTCCCACCTTATCTGCGCTAAGCAAAACCTAAATTTGACATCTTACCACAGTTTTTTCTCAATGTCAAATCCATTCAAATTATTCAGCAAACCAATCTTGGCTCGAGGAGTGGTTTCACTTTTCTTGAATTGTCATTAGAAGAGGTTTAAGATATCAAATTTATAATCTTGAGCATCTCGTAATCTTACGGGTTTTTCTTTTTGCAATAATTATTGTGAGAACTGTTTCGAAAAAGCCGCTTAATGCAATTTTGAAAAAAAAAAACTCCAATTCACATTGTACCTCTAGATTTCTTGGTTTAGTAAGATGTTCAGACACCGATTGTTCATCGAACTTACAAAAAGGCCAGAATCGCTGTGCGTATCAAAAGATTGCGAATTAAAAAAATAGCCTTTATCATTACAACTTTGACTTTGTCAGATTTTTGACATAGTTCTATGTTTAGAAACCTAGCCTAGGCTATTTTTACTAAATTTCAGTAGAATTTCAACCATTCGACGTTAAATATTATACTCAACCATCCGAATTCTAGTTTCAACTAGTAGACCCACAAGTTTCCCAACAAACTCCCATTGTTCAATTTCTCTGTTTTGCTTTTGTATTTTTTTTTTCAAAATTATCATTTCATTTGCTTTCATTGGAAAATGAGCCACAAGGCAATGATATCAAAATGAAGATCGTCTGCGAGATGAGAAGAAAAGAGAAACTAAAATGCTCAAATAGCACTTCGAAAGAGTAGCTTAAAGATTCATTTTTTGTGGAATGAAATTTCATGAGAGCAAGTTTGTGTGTGTGCGTGAGATGATTTCATAATTTTTACTTATTAGGCGCTTCCTAATTGCATATTAATTTGCTTGGTTTTTTCTAACCCAATTCTAAAATTTCTAGTAGCCGGATATGGAAACTTCGATCGTCTATTTTTGGTGTTAGCTCGATAACTTTAATTCCAGCTAAAATAGGAAGTTGCAGTCAGTGCTAGGAAGTTTTTCTGTCTACTTTTTAGCAAAACAATCTACCAGCTGTCCACGGGACGTGTGTTAAAAATCTTGTCACTTATAATGTGTCTTGTAGAGACTTCGCGGCTTAAAACAGAAGAAGGCAAGTAGAGTGAAAAGAATTGCTTTATTAGAACATTCAATTTTGAATGCCTGAACAATCTACGAATTATCCATGACTGGGCATACCCTCTCATCTTCATTCTTTACATCTTTTTTAGCATATTTTTAATCTCAGAATATAGCAATTTATTTTGATTTGAGGGTTTTTTGATTTTAAATCAAAAATTTGCAGACTTCTTACTTAAAAAGTTTCAGTATTAGTCAAAAACTTTCAAATATTCCAATTGTTTCAGTTTTTGATTACCTCTTGTCTGAATATGTGTTTTTCCTCGTGCGCTTAAGTTGCATTCTGACTTCCCCGATATGATAAAAACTTGCTTTTTGTATCAAAAAATCCGAATTGCACCAACTTTACATAAGAAAAAAAATCTTATTTGCAACAGAAAAAAACAAAATTATGCTCATTGATTTTTCAACCCAAATTGCTTAACCGTTTCACCACGCGGGCGTTGAACTATTTTTGCAATACGGTTTTACAGACTGTTGGTAACCTTTCGATTTTTCAAATTTTCAAATTTCCAATTTTAGATAAGCGTAACATGTATGGACCAAACTTGATAAAATTGCAATTACCAAACATTTTCCGAATTGCAATACCCGCATTGGAGTTCCATGAAAAAGAAAACGATTATAATTGAGTTTCCTTTTCAGTGTCCAGAAAAGTGAAAACTAATCGATTATAATCAATTAAAAATGGATTATAATACTACTATTTGTCGAGGCAACAAAATCCTTTTTTCATCACTTAAAATCGTTTTTTTTCTTCATTTTTGTGGACACTGACAATGAAAATAAATTATAATCGATTTTTTCCCCTTTACTGAGATGCGAAATTCAACAAACATAAAACAAACATAAAATCTTTTCTACGTTTTAAGCTAAAGTTGGTTAAGTTGATTACTTGTTGTTCAATTTAATTTTCTACTGCCTAACTTTGATATTCTGAGTGGGGGTTTCAGGTGCGAGAGGGGTTCAGTGGGACGATGGGTTCAGTTGGAGGAGTGGGGTGGGTTGAGGTGGGGGGGGGGGCTTAACGGAATCTTTTTGCAATTTGAGTTTAATTCTGCCCAATTTTTCTCCCCAATCTTTTTTCAATTTGAAAATGGATTAGGCCGAACTCGTTTTGCAAATTTTCCACATAATTCACTTGATAAATGCAGAAGTTCTTGCAAAATTTTGCACGACGCCGCGCAAAACCAAAAATAAAGTGAGAAAAAATTCATTTTAATGTGATTTCCTGCTTATTATAAAATCCATTATAATAGATTCCAAATGAATTAAAATGCATTTTGTTTTGGCGAGAAAAAAATGGATTTAAATCGATTTTTAGTCCAATTTTGTTGTCTGAACGTAACATGGGAATCGATTATATTTACAACGTTCAGACCACGACAATCCATTGTAATCGATTTGATTTCACTTTTTAGAACGCTTGAGCGTTGCGGTTAACTTCATTTAAATTTAGAACAGAAAAAAAAAAATGTTCTACTTAAAATTTTTAACCCAAGTTCCACACGGAGGACTTAAATGCCAGCATTGATGACATCAGAGAACAAAAAATTGCCAAGAAACCAAAATCTAAGAACAAATATTTCGAACTAATCAAAAAAGAATTTATTCAAAAACACTTTTTTCGAGTGTTTAATAATAATTGTTTTGATTGACTTCATTGAACCAAATTCAATCCATCCAACGAAACTTATTGGTGAAATTTTTTTATTAATTCAGCTCCCATTCCTAAAAGTTATTCAAATATGTTTTTAGTCGGGTCAACGGAAATGTATAAACAAAAACCCTTATAAAAATAAGCTTACTCTTAGTGTCAATCGTACAATAAAGTTAAGGAGCTCAAGTTAAATTGGGCTCAATTTTTACAACCTAAACCTAAAATAATCACAGAAAACAATTTTGCCTGATGCACATCAAAGCTTTTAACAACAGTTTTTCTTTAATTGCTCAGAGTTTATAATTATCAATCTTCTGTTTATTTCCAATGCCAAAAAATTTTGTACGATAAACGATTACTTGCAATTATGACTCGCAATTCAAGCTATAATGATCGTCCTATCGGACTAAAAGTAATCCAAATGAATGTCCTTTAAAAACAAATACATGCAACCATTTGTTGAAATTATTGAAACGAAAGTCCAGCACGTCGGGTTTGTGCTGGGAAAATTGATTTGTTCTAAAACTCTGAAGGGAATAATAGGTTGCTTACAATTGAAAATGATAGGGCAAAGTAATCTTAAGCAGTTTTTTTCCAATACAATAAAGTTCCAAAAGAAGAATTGATTATAATGGATTTTCATGGTCTGTCTCAAGTAATTTCATGGTCTGTCGAAACAAAAAAAACTATTTCTAGTTCAGTGTTCTCAATTATAGTGAATTGAAACCATTTTTTCTCGAAAAATTACTCATCCATTGACCAACACGTGTCACTGAATTCAAAAACTTGAGCCTTGAGCGTTGCTTTGGCACAACAGACGTGGCGCTATCGCAAAACAGAGGCGAGTAGAATTTGAGGGGAGTGTAATTCTGAGTGCGGGTGGCGGGGATTGATGAATGGGACAAGTTCGGGGATTTTTTGATAAATTTTGCTAAAAAAAGTTCAGTAGGCTAACAACTATTTTAGACTTCAATCGGTTTGAAAGATAGAAAATTTGATTGTTCCGAGGAAGAAACACGTTGAAAGTTCTTTCGATTAAAACGTTTTAATTGACTTTTAGAAAACGAGTAGGTCGTGAGTATTGCAGAAATTTTTACAATTTTAGCGAGCAATTAGCAAAACTTTTGTTCAGATCGAAATCCAATCTATTCCATGATAATAGATTTGAATAAATTACAATTGATTTAAGTTTTAAGAATTACTGGACTATATTTGATTGCGTGGTTCCAAAGTGTAATTTTAATAGTTTATAATTGCATTATTTTTGATTGCGAAAATCGATTTTAAAGAATTTAAATTACAATGAATCAAGTTATTTAGAGAGGCTTTCTTCTTTAAAAACTTTACCTAATTCCATATCTCTTTAAATTAGCGACCTCCTGTTTTTCTGCAAAGTAGATCATTAACAATATAACTTTCCTTGGAGTTGTTTTGTCTTATTTCAGTAGTGTATTACAAAAGTAATTGGATTCATTCAACTGGGAGTTTCAGTTGGTAAGATGGTAGGTTTCGGGGAAAAAAATTTTGGTGCCCGATTTTTCCGACGTTCAGGATGTATTAGGACCCCCATGTATTACGATTGGCTATATCTTGTCCGGTGTTCCCCCTATGTCATAACAGAGAGAATAGGTTTCCCATGTATTAAGGCTATAGGTTTCAGATTTTCAGAATGGTATCATGGTAAATTTCGAGAAAGTTTTTGGGTTTCAAAAAATTTTTGGCGCCCGATTTACCGATACAGCAAAGTTTTAGTATCCAAACGGCAATGTTCAAAATCCTGTTTTAAAAAAGGGAATAGGTTTTTCAACGTCCTATAACGAGTAACAGATGGTAAGTTTCAAATGGTAATTTTTTCTAGTTTTTTAACTCAATTTCAATCTCAATTTTTTGAAAAATATCCCAGAATTCTCATTTTTGGCTAATTTTTCTTATCAATCTTCTTCTAATCGTAAAACACCGATGCAATCTTACGTGAAAAGCGTCAAAACCCAAATTCATGATAAAATGGTATCATGTTAAGACAATGATACTTTTTTGATAATACAATAAGTTTTGATAGTACAAAAAGATTTGAAAAAAAAATAGCCAGACGATAAAATTTGATCTAACTTAAGCTAAGATGCGTGATATATAGTGTTGTAAAGACCTGAGACAGTGTTCATATCAGAAACTATGCTGAAATATTCGGATTCTCAGAAGAATCCAATAAAAATCCATAACTTTTGAAGAAGTGAAGTAATTGTTTCATATTAGACTCAGCATCTTTCCAATGTTTTCCAATCTAGACTATCATTACCTAACTAGTTTTTCGGTCCAGCTATAAGTATGAAAATTACAAATCAGACACTTCAAAACTCTACAGAACTTGCAATGTCTTGATGCATTATGATGTGTGTAACATCTACCACAATCAAAACTTGCAACTGTTTCGTATTTTTTTCAGTGACGATTAAAAAAATAAGTGGGGAAAGAATTTGAGACCAAATGAAGGATTTAGATAGTCCCAAAAACTTTGTTAGGAGACTAACACTAGTTTTGAATTGACCCAAAAAGTGAATTAAATAAAGAACAACAATTATGCAAATTATAGAGTGGTTCCTTTCGACTTAAAACAAAATCAGATTTTGCTGTTGCTTAGGGAAAATCAACCAATCGGATTTGAACATTGTTTTAGTAACGCTGTATTTTCAAGGTCAACCAATCAGAGTCCAGCTTTTTCTAAAAGTGAACTGTTGATTTTTTTTTTCCAAAAATTTAATCTTTATTTGAAAAATGTTATCAAAATCCTTCCAAGTTACCTGACAAAAAAATAAAACATTCCAATTGACTTTCTCGTTGATTAATAGATTTTGACTTTGAATTTTAAAAGTAAAATGTTTTGATGTTTTTATTGTACAAAATAGAGTTGAGAATAACAAAAACCATTTTAAAACGAAAACCATTTCAGTGGTAGTTCTTACAAATTGTTTGGAGTTTGAATCTTTTTTTCACAAGAATCATCAAATATAAGCAGATACTTAGTAACCTATCGGGAAGGTTTTCAATCAAGTCAAAGTTTACTCCACGGACAAACCTAATGTTTTTTATTTGGATCTGACAGAGGTTGATAATGTTGATAAAAAAAACCAGAAAAATTAGCGAATGCTGGTTGAAAAGTACCATTTTTCAATTTATCAAAAAAAAAATGAGATTTTCCAGATCCACTTGGTCCAACTAGATAAAAGTTTTTGTTCTTTGGTAGATAATTTTTTATTCATAGCTTTGAAGAATGTAGAATATAACCGACTGTACTTGATAAAATAGCTACCCAAACTGTCATTTCTTCCATGTTGTGGATATCACTAATCGAACGACTGCACATACTGGCATCAAAACTATAACAAAAAACTGGCGCAGAAAAACTAAATATTTCAAGTACGTCCAAACAACTTCCAAGATTATCGTTCATGATTTTCTTCATCGAAAACAAAATTTCCTTAAGATACGTGCTGGTCACATTAATCGACCATCTTAAATCTGGAAAGAAAAAAATGACAATGACATTTGGCTAAAGTATAGAAGAGGTTATTTTAATAAGATTATTATCATTCACAATTTGTTTAAAAAAAATGAGTCCGTGTTCCGTACGCAAATGCTTTACTTTCCGCACAGTGAAGAGTTTTTGCAATGCAAAATGGGTAGTTGCTGCAGCTGCAATCATGTTCTTTATCTTTGAATATCAAAAACTGAACTTCTGGGCAAGCTTAATTGTCCAAATGAATAATCTTCCGTTCAAAAATTTCTGACAAACTCTTAAATTTTAAAAATGCATTAAAAGTTTGGTAAATTTTGTGATTCTATAACAGTTAGTGAAGTTTTTTGGAACTTTTCTTGTCGATTATTTTGAAAAAATCCCAATAAATGAATTTCTTGAAAAACCAATTTTTTAACTCAAACTGTTCAACAGGAAAATTAAATGAAAAATTTTTTTGAGAATAAAGAAACAAATTACAAGACGAAAAACATAACTAACAAAACTTGTTGTTTGTTACAGTTCTCAACAAACATAAACTCTCCCAAAATTTGGGACAGTTCTTTGAAATCGTTGAGAGAATAAATGACACAGGATAATTGTTTCAGTGCTTCATTCTCTTGCAGTGAAGAGTCGAATCTAAGTTTAGGAAAGTTTGTTAATATTATACTTCATGATCGTGACACAAACTTGTCTTCTATTGCTATATCATACACTTTGTTGCAGTTAGCAAGCTCTTGATCCATAGTTGACTCCTTGTCGGAAGTGAGTTCCAAGAAATAAATTTTTTAGTTTTTTAACAAGTTGCAAAAAATGATTCCCTTTTTCTACAAAATGCAAAAAAAAATTTAATTTTTTTGACACGATGCAAAAAATGTTTCGATTATTTTGACAATATGGTGTTTTTTTTACATGTGTACAAGTTTTCAATTGTTTTTTTCTAATATTTGTGCGAAAATTAATCGAGTTGTTTTTCAATGGTTTACCCTGAAATTTTCATCTATTCTCATAAATAAAACGAAATTAATTATTTAAAGAGAACGAAATAAGTATCAAACATCAATTATTCACAACAATATTCATTAAAAATGCATCAAGAGTTTGGTAAATTTTGTGATTCTATAACAGTTAGTGAAGTTTTTTGGAACTTTTCTTGTCGATTATTGTGAAAAAATCCCAATAATTGAATTTCTTGAAAAACCAATTTTTTAACTCAAACTGTTCAACAGGAAAATTAAATGAAACAATTTTTTGAGAATAAATAAACAAATTACAAGACGAAAAACATAACTAACAAAACTTGTTGTTTGTTACAGTTCTCAACAAACATAAACTCTCCCAAAACTTGGGACAGTTCTTTGAAATCGTTGAGAGAATAAATGACACAGGAGAATTGTTTCAGTGCTTCATTCTCTTGCAGTGAAGAGTCGAATCTAAGTTTAGGAAATTTTGTCTATATTATACTTCATGATCGTGACACAAACTTGTCTTCTATTGCTATATCATACACTTTGTTGCAGTTAGCAAGCTCTTGATCCATAGTTGACTCCTTGTCGGAAGTGAGTTCCAAGAAATAAATTTTTAAGTTTTTTAACAAGTTGCAAAAACTAAATATTTCAAGTACGTCCAAACAACTTCCAAGATTATCGTTCATGATTTTTTTCATCGAAAATCAAATTTCCTTAAGATACGTGCTGGTCACATTAATCGACCATCTTAAATCTGGAAAGAAAAAGCTGACAATGACATTTGGCTAAAGTATAGAAGAGGTTAATTTAATAAGATTATTATCATTCACAATTTGTTTAAAAAATATTGAGTCCGTGTTCCGTACGCAAAAACTTTACTTTCCGCACAGTGAAGAGTTTTTGCAATGCAAAATGGGTAGTTGCTGCAGCTGCAATCATGTTCTTTATCTTTGAATATCAAAAACTGAACTTCTGGGCAAGCTTAATTGTCCAAATTAATAATCTTTTGTTCAAAAATTTCTGACAAACTCTTAAATTTTAAAAATGCATTAAAAGTTTGGTAAATTTTGTAATTCTATAACAGTTAGTGAAGTTTTTTGGAACTTTTCTTGTCGATTATTTTGAAAAAATCCCAATAATTGAAATTCTTGAAAAACCAATTTTTTAACTCAAACTGTTCAACAGGAAAATTAAATGAAAAATTATTTTGAGAATAAATAAACAAATTACAAGACGAAAAACATAACTAACAAAACTTGTTGTTTGTTACAGTTCTCAACAAACATAAACTCTCCCAAAATTTGGGACAGTTCTTTGAAATCGTTCAGAGAATAGTTGACACAGGAGAATTGTTTCAGTGCTTCATTCTCTTGCAGTGAAGAGTCGAATCTAAGTTTAGGAAAGTTTGTTAATATTATACTTCATGATCGTGACACAAACTTGTCTTCTATTGCTATATCATACACTTTGTTGCAGTTAGCAAGCTCTTGATCCATAGTTGACTCCTTGTCGGAAGTGAGTTCCAAGAAATAAATTTTTAAGTTTTTTAACAAGTTGCAAAAAATGATTCCCTTTTTCTACAAAATGCAAAAAAAAAATTTAATTTTTTTGACACGATGCAAAAAATGTTTCGATTATTTTGACAATATGGTGTTTTTTTTACTTGTGTACAAGTTTTCTATTGTTTTTTTCTAATATTTGTGCGAAAATTAATCGAGTTGTTTTTCAATGGTTTACCCTGAAATTTTCATCTATTCTCATAAATAAAACGAAATTAATTAGTTAAAGAGAACGAAATAAGTATCAAACATCAATTATTCACGAAAATATTCATTAAAAATGCAATAAAAGTTTGGTAAATTTTGTGATTCTATAACAGTTAGTGAAGTTTTTTGGAACTTTTCTTGTCGATTATTGTGAAAAAATCCCAATAATTGAATTTCTTGAAAAACCAATTTTTTAATTCAAACTGTTCAACAGGAAAATTAAATGAAAAATTATTTTGAGAATAAATAAACAAATTACAGGACGAAAAACATAACTAACAAAACTTGTTGTTTGTTACAGTTCTCAACAAGCATAAACTCTCCCAAAATTTGGGACAGTTCTTTGAAATCGTTCAGAGAATAGTTGACGCGGGAAAATTGTTTCAGTGCTTCATTCTCTTGCAGTGAAGAGTCGAATCTAAGTTTAGAAAAGTTTGTTAATATTATACTTCATGATCGTGACACAAACTTGTCTTCTATTGCTATATCATACACTTTGTTGCAGTTAGCAAGCTCTTGATCCATAGTTGACTCCTTGTCGGAAGTGAGTTCCAATATAAGATTTTAGCATCGTAAAGAGGTTGATAATGTTGATAAAAAAACCAGAAAAGTTAGCGAATGCTGGTTGAAAAGTACCATTTTTCAATTTATCAAAAAAAAATGAGATTTTCCAGATCCACTTGGTCCAACTAGATAAAAGTTTTTGTTCTTTGGTAGATAATTTTTTATTCATAGCTTTGAAGAATGTAGAATATAACCGACTGTACTTGATAAAATAGCTACCCAAACTGTCATTTCTTCCATGTTGTGGATATCACTAATCGAACGACTGCACATACTGGCATCAAAACTATAACAAAAAACTGGCGCAGAAAAACTAAATATTTCAAGTACGTCCAAACAACTTCCAAGATTATCGTTCATGATTTTCTTCATCGAAAACCAAATTTCCTTAAGATACGTGCTGGTCACATTAATCGACCATCTTAAATCTGGAAAGAAAAAGTTGACAATGACATTTGGCTAAAGTATAGAAGAGGTTATTTTAATAAGATTATTATCATTCACAATTTGTTTAAAAATTATTGAGTCCATGTTCCGTACGCAAATGCTTTACTTTCCGCACAGTGAAGAGTTTTTGCAATGCAAAATGGGTAATTGCTGCAGCTGCAATCATGTTCTTTATCTTTGAATATCAAAAATTGAACTTCTGGGCAAGCGTAATTCTCCAAATTAATAATCTTTCGTTCAAAAATTTCTGACAAACTCTTAAATTTTTCATAACCTTTTGCAAAAAATTGCGTTTCTGTGGCTACTAGATTTTCCATTTTTATATTCAAGTTCGGTTTATTTTTTGTTACCGCCGCTCCAACTGATTCGATGAAGATGCTTTGTACACCAAGAAGTTTGGGATGATGGTTTGATTTTTTTCCTATGAAGAATGGAATACTCTACAGTTTGTCATCCTTATAAACTCCTATTTTTTTTACTAGAGTGTTTTCATTTCATTCAAAATCCAGAACAAGCAAGCTCAGTCTGTTAACTGACTAGATACTGTGACCAACAAGCATAAAATGGGGAGACTAGGTGCAACATAACAATAGCCAGGTTCATTTTTCAAGTATTTTGTACAGATCGAGCAGAGTCATGTAGAATTGCATGAAGTCTAAAGATTTTGGTTTTTGCATAAACATTCCATAGAGGAATTTCCGTTTTCAATCAGACCTCCAAAAGGAAATTTGTGGTCGATTTCTATCAAATTTTTTTCCGGATCCAAAATAATTCAGGTAAAAAGAAATAATTTTTTTTCTTTTTGTACTTTTTGAAAAATCTTACTTTATAATCTCAAAATTTTTAATAATTTCTTTCAATTTCTGTACGATCTTTTCCTACAGTGCACTCGTCAATAAGACTTTTTATATCGAGTAATTGATCATAATTTTCTATTTGTAGTAGTAAAGATTAATTATTTTTCCATTGATTTCCGTTTCTGATATTTTCTTTAAGTTCTATTTATTCGTATCGAATCGGCATTTTACATGATTTTTTTTCTACCGTTATGCAGAGTCCACTCAAAATGAGATATTTGTGAATCTTCATCCAAAATCTGCAAGTTTGGTAAATTTTGTGATTCTATAACAGTTAGTGAAGTTTTTTGGAACTTTTCTTGTCGATTATTTTGAAAAAATCCCAATAATTGAATTTCTTGAAAAACCAATTTTTTAACTCAAACTGTTCAACAGGAAAATTAAATGACAAATTATTGATGAATGTCCTTTAAAAACAAATACATGCAACCATTTGTTGAAATTATTGAAACGAAAGTCCAGCACGTCGGGTTTGTGCTGGGAAAATTGATTTGTTCTAAAACTCTGAAGGGAATAATAGGTTGCTTACAATTGAAAATGATAGGGCAAAGTAATCTTAAGCAGTTTTTTTCCAATACAATAAAGTTCCAAAAGAAGAATTGATTATAATGGATTTTCATGGTCTGTCTCAAGTAATTTCATGGTCTGTCGAAACAAAAAAAAACTATTTCTAGTTCAGTGTTCTCAATTATAGTGAATTGAAACCATTTTTTCTCGAAAAATTACTCATCCATTGACCAACACGTGTCACTGAATTCAAAAACTTGAGCCTTGAGCGTTGCTTTGGCACAACAGACGTGGCGCTATCGCAAAACAGAGGCGAGTAGAATTTGGGGGGAGTGTAATTCTGAGTGCGGGTGGCGGGGATTGATGAATGGGACAAGTTCGGGGATTTTTTGATAAATTTTGCTAAAAAAAGTTCAGTAGGCTAACAACTATTTTAGACTTCAATCGGTTTGAAAGATAGAAAATTTGATTGTTCCGAGGAAGAAACACGTTGAAAGTTCTTTCGATTAAAACGTTTTAATTGACTTTTAGAAAACGAGTAGGTCGTGAGTATTGCAGAAATTTTTACAATTTTAGCGAGCAATTAGCAAAACTTTTGTTCAGATCGAAATCCAATCTATTCCATGATAATAGATTTGAATAAATTACAATTGATTTAAGTTTTAAGAATTACTGGACTATATCTGATTGCGTGGTTCCAAAGTGTAATTTTAATAGTTTATAATTGCATTATTTTTGATTGCGAAAATCGATTTTAAAGAATTTAAATTACAATGAATCAAGTTATTTAGAGAGGCTTTCTTCTTTAAAAACTTTACCTAATTCCATATCTCTTTAAATTAGCGACCTCCTGTTTTTCTGCAAAGTAGATCATTAACAATATAACTTTCCTTGGAGTTGTTTTGTCTTATTTCAGTAGTGTATTACAAAAGTAATTGGATTCATTCAACTGGGAGTTTCAGTTGGTAAGATGGTAGGTTTCGGGGGGAAAAATTTTGGCGCCCGATTTTTCCGACGTTCAGGATGTATTAGGACCCCCATGTATTACGATTGGCTATATCTTGTCCGGTGTTCCCCCTATGTCATAACAGAGAGAATAGGTTTCCCATGTATTAAGGCTATAGGTTTCAGATTTTCAGAATGGTAACATGGTAAATTTCGAGAAAGTTTTTGGGTTTCAAAAAATTTTTGGCGCCCGATTTACCGATACAGCAAAGTTTTAGTATCCAAACGGCAATGTTCAAAATCCTGTTTTAAAAAAGGGAATAGGTTTTTCAACGTCCTATAACGAGTAACAGATGGTAAGTTTCAAATGGTAATTTTTTCTAGTTTTTTAACTCAATTTCAATCTCAATTTTTTGAAAAATATCCCAGAATTCTCATTTTTGGCTAATTTTTCTTATCAATCTTCTTCTAATCGTAAAACACCGATGCAATCTTACGTGAAAAGCGTCAAAACCCAACTTCATGATAAAATGGTATCATGTTAAGACAATGATACTTTTTTGATAGTACAATAAGTTTTGATAGTACAAAAAGATTTGAAAAAAAATAGCCAGACGATAAAATTTGATCTAACTTAAGCTAAGATGCGTGATATATAGTGTTGTAAAGACCTGAGACAGTGTTCATATCAGAAACTATGCTGAAATATTCGGATTCTCAGAAGAATCCAATAAAAATCCATAACTTTTGAAGAAGTGAAGTAATTGTTTCATATTAGACTCAGCATCTTTCCAATGTTTTCCAATCTAGACTATCATTACCTAACTAGTTTTTCGGTCCAGCTATAAGTATGAAAATTACAAATCAGACACTTCAAAACTCTACAGAACTTGCAATGTCTTGATGCATTATGACGTGTGTAACATCTACCACAATCAAAACTTGCAACTGTTTCGTATTTTTTTCAGTGACGATTAAAAAAATAAGTGGGGAAAGAATTTGAGACCAAATGAAGGATTTAGATAGTCCCAAAAACTTTGTTAGGAGACTTACACTAGTTTTGAATTGACCCAAAAAGTGAATTAAATAAAGAACAACAATTATGCAAATTATAGAGTGATTCCTTTCAACTTAAAACAAAATCAGATTTTGCTGTTGCTTAGGGAAAATCAACCAATCGGATTTGAACATTGTTTTAGTAACGCTGTATTTTCAAGGTCAACCAATCAGAGTCCAGCTTTTTCTAAAAGTGAACTGGTGATTTTTTTTTCCAAAAATTTAATCTTTATTTGAAAAATGTTATCAAAATCCTTCCAAGTTACCTGAAAAAAAAATAAAACATTCCAATTGACTTTCTCGTTGATTAATAGATTTTGACTTTGAATTTTAAAAGTAAAATGTTTTGATGTTTTTATTGTACAAAATAGAGTTGAGAATAACAAAAACCATTTTAAAACGAAAACCATTTCAGTGGTAGTTTTTACAAATTGTTTGGAGTTTGAATCTTTTTTTCACAAGAATCATCAAATATAAGCAGATACTTAGTAACCTATCGGGAAGGTTTTCAATCAAGTCAAAGTTTACTCCACGGACAAACCTAATGTTTTTTATTTGGATCTGACAGAGGTTGATAATGTTGATAAAAAAACCAGAAAAATTAGAGAATGCTGGTTGAAAAGTACCATTTTTCAATTTATCAAAAAAAAATGAGATTTTCCAGATCCACTTGGTCCAACTAGATAAAAGTTTTTGTTCTTTGGTAGATAATTTTTTATTCATAGCTTTGAAGAATGTAGAATATAACCGACTGTACTTGATAAAATAGCTACCCAAACTGTCATTTCTTCCATGTTGTGGATATCACTAATCGAACGACTGCACATACTGGCATCAAAACTATAACAAAAAACTGGCGCAGAAAAACTAAATATTTCAAGTACGTCCAAACAACTTCCAAGATTATTGTTCATGATTTTCTTCATCGAAAACCAAATTTCCTTAAGATACGTGCTGGTCACATTAATCGACCATCTTAAATCTGGAAAGAAAAAGTTGACAATGACATTTGGCTAAAGTATAGAAGAGGTTATTTTAATAAGATTATTATCATTCACAATTTGTTTTAAAAAAAATGAGTCCGTGTTCCGTACGCAAATGCTTTACTTTCCGCACAGTGAAGAGTTTTTGCAATGCAAAATGGGTAGTTGCTGCAGCTGCAATCATGTTCTTTATCTTTGAATATCAAAAACTGAACTTCTGGGCAAGCTTAATTGTCCAAATGAATAATCTTCCGTTCAAAAATTTCTGACAAACTCTTAAATTTTAAAAATGCATTAAAAGTTTGTTAAATTTTGTGATTCTATAACAGTTAGTGAAGTTTTTTGGAACTTTTCTTGTCGATTATTTTGAAAAAATCCCAATAAATGAATTTCTTGAAAAACCAATTGTTTAACTCAAACTGTTCAACAGGAAAATTAAATGAAAAATTTTTTTGAGAATAAATAAACAAATTACAAGACGAAAAACATAACTAACAAAACTTGTTGTTTGTTACAGTTCTCAACAAACATAAACTCTCCCAAAATTTGGGACAGTTCTTTGAAATCGTTGAGAGAATAAATGACACAGGATAATTGTTTCAGTGCTTCATTCTCTTGCAGTGAAGAGTCGAATCTAAGTTTAGGAAAGTTTGTTAATATTATACTTCATGATCGTGACACAAACTTGTCTTCTATTGCTATATCATACACTTTGTTGCAGTTAGCAAGCTCTTGATCCATAGTTGACTCCTTGTCGGAAGTGAGTTCCAAGAAATAAATTTTTTAGTTTTTTAACAAGTTGCAAAAAATGATTCCCTTTTTCTACAAAATGCAAAAAAAAATTTAATTTTTTTGACACGATGCAAAAAATGTTTCGATTATTTTGACAATATGGTGTTTTTTTTACTTGTGTACAAGTTTTCAATTGTTTTTTTCTATTATTTGAGCGAAAATTAATCGAGTTGTTTTTCAATGGTTTACCCTGAAATTTTCATCTATTCTCATAAATAAAACGAAATTAATTAGTTAAAGAGAACGAAATAAGTATCAAACATCAAATATTCACAACAATATTCATTAAAAGTGCATTAAGAGTTTGGTAAATTTTGTGATTCTATAACAGTTAGTGAAGTTTTTTGGAACTTTTCTTGTCGATTATTGTGAAAAAATCCCAATAATTGAAATTCTTGAAAAACCAATTTTTTAACTCAAACTGTTCAACAGGAAACTTAAATGAAAAAATTTTTTGAGAATAAATAAACAAATTACAAGACGAAAAACATAACTAACAAAACTTGTTGTTTGTTACAGTTCTCAACAAACATAAACTCTCCCAAAACTTGGGACAGTTCTTTGAAATCGTTGAGAGAATAAATGACACAGGAGAATTGTTTCAGTGCTTCATTCTCTTGCAGTGAAGAGTCGAATCTAAGTTTAGGAAATTTTGTTAATATTATACTTCATGATCGTGACACAAACTTGTCTTCTATTGCTATATCATACACTTTGTTGCAGTTAGCAAGCTCTTGATCCATAGTTGACTCCTTGTCGGAAGTGAGTTCCAAGAAAAAAATTTTTAAGTTTTTTAACAAGTTGCAAAAACTAAATATTTCAAGTACGTCCAAACAACTTCCAAGATTATCGTTCATGATTTTTTTCATCGAAAATCAAATTTCCTTAAGATACGTGCTGGTCACATTAATCGACCATCTTAAATCTGGAAAGAAAAAGCTGACAATGACATTTGGCTAAAGTATAGAAGAGGTTATTTTAATAAGATTATTATCATTCACAATTTGTTTAAAAAATATTGAGTCCGTGTTCCGTACGCAAATGCTTTACTTTCCGCACAGTGAAGAGTTTTTGCAATGCAAAATGGGTAGTTGCTGCAGCTGCAATCATGTTCTTTATCTTTGAATATCAAAAACTGAACTTCTGGGCAAGCTTAATTGTCCAAATTAATAATCTTTTGTTCAAAAATTTCTGACAAACTCTTAAATTTTAAAAATGCATTAAAAGTTTGGTAAATTTTGTAATTCTATAACAGTTAGTGAAGTTTTTTGGAACTTTTCTTGTCGATTATTTTGAAAAAATCCCAATAATTGAAATTCTTGAAAAACCAATTTTTTAACTCAAACTGTTCAACAGGAAAATTAAATGAAAAATTATTTTGAGAATAAATAAACAAATTACAAGACGAAAAACATAACTAACAAAACTTGTTGTTTGTTACAGTTCTCAACAAACATAAACTCTCCCAAAATTTGGGACAGTTCTTTGAAATCGTTCAGAGAATAGTTGACACAGGAGAATTGTTTCAGTGCTTCATTCTCTTGCAGTGAAGAGTCGAATCTAAGTTTAGGAAAGTTTGTTAATATTATACTTCATGATCGTGACACAAACTTGTCTTCTATTGCTATATCATACACTTTGTTGCAGTTAGCAAGCTCTTGATCCATAGTTGACTCCTTGTCGGAAGTGAGTTCCAAGAAATAAATTTTTAAGTTTTTTAACAAGTTGCAAAAAATGATTCCCTTTTTCTACAAAATGCAAAAAAAAAATTTAATTTTTTTGACACGATGCAAAAAATGTTTTGGATTATTTTGACAATATGGTGTTTTTTTTACTTGTGTACAAGTTTTCTATTGTTTTTTTCTAATATTTGTGCGAAAATTAATCGAGTTGTTTTTCAATGGTTTACCCTGAAATTTTCATCTATTCTCATAAATAAAACGAAATTAATTAGTTAAAGAGAACGAAATAAGTATCAAACATCAATTATTCACAACAATATTCATTAAAAATGCAATAAAAGTTTGGTAAATTTTGTGATTCTATAACAGTTAGTGAAGTTTTTTGGAACTTTTCTTGTCGATTATTGTGAAAAAATCCCAATAATTGAATTTCTTGAAAAACCAATTTTTTAACTCAAACTGTTCAACAGGAAAATTAAATGAAAAATTTTTTTGAGAATAAATAAACAAATTACAAGACGAAAAACAGAACTAACAAAACTTGTTGTTTGTTACAGTTCTCAACAAACATAAACTCTCCCAAAATTTGGGACAGTTCTTTGAAATCGTTGAGAGAATAAATGACACAGGATAATTGTTTCAGTGCTTCATTCTCTTGCAGTGAAGAGTCGAATCTAAGTTTAGGAAAGTTTGTTAATATTATACTTCATGATCGTGACACAAACTTGTCTTCTATTGCTATATCATACACTTTGTTGCAGTTAGCAAGCTCTTGATCCATAGTTGACTCCTTGTCGGAAGTGAGTTCCAAGAAATAAATTTTTTAGTTTTTTAACAAGTTGCAAAAAATGATTCCCTTTTTCTACAAAATGCAAAAAAAAATTTAATTTTTTTGACACGATGCAAAAAATGTTTCGATTATTTTGACAATATGGTGTTTTTTTTACTTGTGTACAAGTTTTCAATTGTTTTTTTCTATTATTTGAGCGAAAATTAATCGAGTTGTTTTTCAATGGTTTACCCTGAAATTTTCATCTATTCTCATAAATAAAACGAAATTAATTAGTTAAAGAGAACGAAATAAGTATCAAACATCAATTATTCACAACAATACTCATTAAAAGTGCATTAAGAGTTTGGTAAATTTTGTGATTCTATAACAGTTAGTGAAGTTTTTTGGAATTTTTCTTGTCGATTATTGTGAAAAAATCCCAATAATTGAATTTCTTGAAAAACCAATTTTTTAACTCAAACTGTTCAACAGGAAACTTAAATGAAAAAATTTTTTGAGAATAAATAAACAAATTACAAGACGAAAAACATAACTAACAAAACTTGTTGTTTGTTACAGTTCTCAACAAACATAAACTCTCCCAAAACTTGGGACAGTTCTTTGAAATCTTTGAGAGAATAAATGACACAGGAGAATTGTTTCAGTGCTTCATTCTCTTGCAGTGAAGAGTCGAATCTAAGTTTAGGAAATTTTGTTAATATTATACTTCATGATCGTGACACAAACTTGTCTTCTATTGCTATATCATACACTTTGTTGCAGTTAGCAAGCTCTTGATCCATAGTTGACTCCTTGTCGGAAGTGAGTTCCAAGAAATAAATTTTTAAGTTTTTTAACAAGTTGCAAAAACTAAATATTTCAAGTACGTCCAAACAACTTCCAAGATTATCGTTCATAATTTTTTTCATCGAAAATCAAATTTCCTTAAGATACGTGCTGGTCACATTAATCGACCATCTTAAATCTGGAAAGAAAAAGCTGACAATGACATTTGGCTAAAGTATAGAAGAGGTTATTTTAATAAGATTATTATCATTCACAATTTGTTTAAAAAATATTGAGTCCGTGTTCCGTACGCAAATGCTTTACTTTCCGCACAGTGAAGAGTTTTTGCAATGCAAAATGGGTAGTTGCTGCAGCTGCAATCATGTTCTTTATCTTTGAATATCAAAAACTGAACTTCTGGTTAAGCTTAATTGTCCAAATTAATAATCTTTTGTTCAAAAATTTCTGACAAACTCTTAAATTTTAAAAATGCATTAAAAGTTTGGTAAATTTTGTAATTCTATAACAGTTAGTGAAGTTTTTTGGAACTTTTCTTGTCGATTATTTTGAAAAAATCCCAATAATTGAAATTCTTGAAAAACCAATTTTTTAACTCAAACTGTTCAACAGGAAAATTAAATGAAAAATTATTTTGAGAATAAATAAACAAATTACAAGACGAAAAACATAACTAACAAAACTTGTTGTTTGTTACAGTTCTCAACAAACATAAACTCTCCCAAAATTTGGGACAGTTCTTTGAAATCGTTCAGAGAATAGTTGACACAGGAGAATTGTTTCAGTGCTTCATTCTCTTGCAGTGAAGAGTCGAATCTAAGTTTAGGAAAGTTTGTTAATATTATACTTCATGATCGTGACACAAACTTGTCTTCTATTGCTATATCATACACTTTGTTGCAGTTAGCAAGCTCTTGATCCATAGTTGACTCCTTGTCGGAAGTGAGTTCCAAGAAATAAATTTTTAAGTTTTTTAACAAGTTGCAAAAAATGATTCCCTTTTTCTACAAAATGCAAAAAAAAAATTTAATTTTTTTGACACGATGCAAAAAATGTTTCGATTATTTTGACAATATGGTGTTTTTTTCTACTTGTGTACAAGTTTTCTATTGTTTTTTTCTAATATTTGTGCGAAAATTAATCGAGTTGTTTTTCAATGGTTTACCCTGAAATTTTCATCTATTCTCATAAATAAAACGAAATTAATTAGTTAAAGAGAACGAAATAAGTATCAAACATCAATTATTCACAACAATATTCATTAAAAATGCAATAAAAGTTTGGTAAATTTTGTGATTCTATAACAGTTAGTGAAGTTTTTTGGAACTTTTCTTGTCGATTATTGTGAAAAAATCCCAATAATTGAATTTCTTGAAAAACCAATTTTTTAACTCAAACTGTTCAACAGGAAAATTAAATGAAAAATTATTTTGAGAATAAATAAACAAATTACAGGACGAAAAACATAACTAACAAAACTTGTTGTTTGTTACAGTTCTCAACAAGCATAAACTCTCCCAAAGTTTGGGACAGTTCTTTGAAATCGTTCAGAGAATAGTTGACGCGGGAAAATTGTTTCAGTGCTTCATTCTCTTGCAGTGAAGAGTCGAATCTAAGTTTAGAAAAGTTTGTTAATATTATACTTCATGATCGTGACACAAACTTGTCTTCTATTGCTATATCATACACTTTGTTGCAGTTAGCAAGCTCTTGATCCATAGTTGACTCCTTGTCGGAAGTTAGTTCCAATATAAGATTTTAGCATCGTAAAGAGGTTGATAATGTTGATAAAAAAACCAGAAAAGTTAGCGAATGCTGGTTGAAAAGTACCATTTTTCAATTTATCAAAAAAAAATGAGATTTTCCAGATCCACTTGGTCCAACTAGATAAAAGTTTTTGTTCTTTGGTAGATAATTTTTTATTCATAGCTTTGAAGAATGTAGAATATAACCGACTGTACTTGATAAAATAGCTACCCAAACTGTCATTTCTTCCATGTTGTAGATATCACTAATCGAACGACTGCACATACTGGCATCAAAACTATAACAAAAAACTGGCGCAGAAAAACTAAATATTTCAAGTACGTCCAAACAACTTCCAAGATTATCGTTCATGATTTTCTTCATCGAAAACCAAATTTCCTTAAGATACGTGCTGGTCACATTAATTGACCATCTTAAATCTGGAAAGAAAAAGTTGACAATGACATTTGGCTAAAGTATAGAAGAGGTTATTTTAATAAGATTATTATCATTCACAATTTGTTTAAAAATTATTGAGTCCATGTTCCGTACGCAAATGCTTTACTTTCCGCACAGTGAAGAGTTTTTGCAATGCAAAATGGGTAATTGCTGCAGCTGCAATCATGTTCTTTATCTTTGAATATCAAAAACTGAACTTCTGGGCAAGCGTAATTCTCCAAATTAATAATCTTTCGTTCAAAAATTTCTGACAAACTCTTAAATTTTTCATAACCTTTTGCAAAAAATTGCGTTTCTGTGGCTACTAGATTTTCCATTTTTATATTCAAGTTCGGTTTATTTTTTGCTACCGCCGCTCCAACTGATTCGATGAAGATGCTTTGTACACCAAGAAGTTTGGGATGATGGTTTGATTTTTTTCCTATGAAGAATGGAATACTCTACAGTTTGTCATCCTTATAAACTCCTATTTTTTTTACTAGAGTGTTTTCATTTCATTCAAAATCCAGAACAAGCAAGCTCGGTCTGTTAACTGACTAGATACTGTGACCAACAAGCATAAAATGGGGAGACTAGGTGCAACATAACAATAGCCAGGTTCATTTTTCAAGTATTTTGTACAGATCGAGCAGAGTCATGTAGAATTGTATGAAGTCTAAAGATTTTGGTTTTTGCATAAACATTCCATAGAGGAATTTCCGTTTTCAATCAGACCTCCAAAAGGAAATTTGTGGTCGATTTCTATCAAATTTTTTTCCGGATCCAAAATAATTCAGGTAAAAAGAAATAATTTTTTTTCTTTTTGTACTTTTTGAAAAATCTTGCTTTATAATCTCAAAATTTTTAATAATTTCTTTCAATTTCTGTACGATCTTTTCCTACAGTGCACTCGTCAATAAGACTTTTTATATCGAGTAATTGATCATAATTTTCTATTTGTAGTAGTAAAGATTAATTATTTTTCCATTGATTTCCGTTTCTGATATTTTCTTTAAGTTCTATTTATTCGTATCGAATCGGCATTTTATATGATTTTTTTTCTACCGTTATGCAGAGTCCACTCAAAATGAGATATTTGTGAATCTTCATCCAAAATCTGCAAGTTTGGTAAATTTTGTGATTCTATAACAGTTAGTGAAGTTTTTTGGAACTTTTCTTGTCGATTATTTTGAAAAAATCCCAATAATTGAATTTCTTGAAAAACCAATTTTTTAACTCAAACTGTTCAACAGGAAAATTAAATGACAAATTATTTTGAGAATAAATAAACAAATTACAAGACGAAAAACATAACTAACAAAACTTGTTGTTTGTTACAGTTCTCAACAAACATAAACTCTCCCAAAATTTGGGACAGTTCTTTGAAATCGTTCAGAGAATAGTTGACACAGGAAAATTGTTTTAGTGCTTCATTCTCTTGCAGTGAAGAGTCGAATCTAAGTTTAAGAAAGTTTGTTAATATTATATTTCATGATCGTGACACAAACTTGTCTTCTATTGCTATATCATACACTTTGTTGCAGTTAGCAAGCTCTTGATCCATAGTTGACTCCTTGTCGGAAGTGAGTTCCAATATAAGTTTTCAGCATCGTGAACAACAGTTTTTCTAATTGCCAAAATTGCTTCTCTTTCTTTTCCAACAAGATAGGTTTGCTGCCTTTTTTCGAGTTATCCCGGTTCATTTTCTTGAATTGTTAAAAGCAGGGTTCAAAACAATTTTTCCCCTTTACTTTTGAAACCAAGAAAATCTCCCAATTCTTGTTTGATTTTTGCGAACTCATTAAACGTGGGACTAGGGTTTTTTCTTGGTCCTTTTTTGATAGGAGAAAAGACTGATCAGATGAGGAGAAATGAATGAAATGATTTTGAGAATAAATGAAAATGGAACTAAGCAATATGAGTCATTCAATTGACCATAACAGAAATCAAAAACATAAATGAACTCTGTGTGAAGTTTCTAAATATGGAATTGTGAAGGTGTTATTTTTTTAAAAAACATCCTCAATTCTTAGGAGAAATAATTGTTCTAGATGGCTGCGACTAGGTTTCAAGCTCTTCCCAGCTTCTATTCAGATTATTTCAAAAACCGATAATCAATTTGGTTTTCAGTTTTTTCTAACGAAAAATGTATAGGAACCAATAATTTTTGTGTCTCTACCCTCAATTCTGACCTTTGTTTAGAAAATTGTAAGTTCCACATACTTCTGATTGCTTCATCTTTCCGTCGAATTTTACAAAGATTGGGTTGTTTTCATTTGACATACTAAAATATTGCATATCTTTACAAATACATATGTAATTCGAATATTTTTTTATCAACTGGCGAAGCTTCAACTTGAATTAGAAATGAGCAGAAAAAATACCAAGAATTGCAAAGAAAAGACTGTTACGTAAAAAATTCAAACGTCATTTTTAATATTCTAACCAGAAACTGGCTTCCACACAATCTATTGGTTCAGCATTTCTGGAAAGAGTTTGTAAAGTGCAGAACTCAAAATATGAACAAGATTTATTAAACTTAATTGACGGCTTTATTGATGATTATGGATTTGTAAATAGTGATCATGTCAATTTTTCGATGAGGAATAAAAAAATTTTAATAATCCATCTTTTTTCTTTTATATGCTTAAAAATTACCATAAATTTTAAGAAAGAAAGGAAAAAAGTTTGGCCGATATTAAGAAATTTGCAAATATCTTTCAACCTTGTAATTGAAATGTAATTTTTTTTCTGATTTACAGGTATGAATTTTTAAGTTTTTTAACAATTTGCAAAAAATGATTCCCTTTTTCTACAAAATGCAAAAAAAAAATTTAATTTTTTTGACACGATGCAAAAAGTGTTTCGATTTTTTTGACATTATGGTGTTTTTTTTACTTGTGTACAAATTTTCTATTGTTTTTTTCTAATATTTGTGCGAAAATTAATCGAGTTGTTTTTCAATGGTTTACCCTGAAATTTTCATCTATTCTCATAAATAAAACGAAATGATTTAATTAAAGAGAACGAAATAAGTATCAAACATCAATGATTCACAACAACATTCATTAAAAATGCATTAAAAGAGCTGTCGAACAGCAGAAAATTTCTAAAGGTTCTCAATAGAACGCAGAAGTTAACAAGTTGTAGTGGTTGTTGTGGAGCTGGATATTTCATTGTTTCTGAAAAGCCCTCATCTTCATCTATTGAGATGGAGTTTTCTGCTGACCCTGTTTCCTCCCAAGGAAAGTGGAAATCGTTGACTGGTTGAGGGAAATAACTAGAGCAAGGTTTTTCGGGGTAGTTCATTTCCACTTGCTCAACCACTACCTCCATCATTTGCATTTCTCGAAGTTGGTTCTCCGTGATGGGTACTGGCGTTATATGAGTTTCGTTGAAATCCCTGCGCATCACAAGCAACACGTGCCAGACTTGGATTGAGATGTCCATTCGCGCCAGAAAAACTCCAGAAACTGTTTCTCGCACTTGGATTTGTACTAGATCAAGCAAAATTTCTACCGAAAACCTAAGTTTGCAGTTTTGCACTGAGTTGAGTAAAGAATACAGAGTAAAAGTAAGAATGATTTGCAGTTGAGAGAGGTGGTGTC